>NW_007247438.1:144946-153649 GCF_000164805.1 Carlito syrichta
GGTCATCCGTGCAGACGGGGCTGCTTCATGCCCAGGTTCACTGAAGCGTAGTCCCAGAGTCCAGGCCGCGCCGTAAGCGAGTCACTGGCAACCTTGGGAGGTTGGACCCAGAAGCAGGGGTGGCTGCTCTGAGGGATGGCTCCCCGCTGGTCGTTCCCAGCTTAGAGGAGAACACGGGGGCGCCATGGGGGACACGTTGGCGCCGCGGACACCCAGGCAGCAAGCAGCAGAGCAAGGCAGGTTTGGTTGAAGTGAATGACGCAGCCCACGCTGATTCCTCCTCGCCGTCCCCAGCCCCTGTCTTTCAGTCACCCTCCCTTGTGTCTGTCACTCAGCAGGGAGGCGGGAACTCTAGCCAACCTCTCAGACGTCTGTCTCAGTCGCTCAATGACCCAGGGGTCCCAGAGAATTCCAGGCCGCACCTCCTCCTGCTGTCCGGTGCCCGGTTTCTCCCTGGACAGACTTTAGGGAAGCCACTGTGTGATTACCCAGCTCGGGAGGATAAAGAAGCTATATGTTTTTCCACAATTTGGAGTGGTGTAGACCTGAGTTCAAACTTGGACTCTGTAATTAAATACCCGATGACCTTTGGTAAGTTACCTAGCTACTTGGCCTGTGTAAAATAAGGGTTGTACATCTGGGGTGTGAGTGTAATAAACTGCAACTTCTGGAAAACAAGTTGAAGCATTTGCCTTACGAATGGTGAGTTAGGAATGTCCTCTTTCTGTTGAAAACTACCAGTTTTATGTCACACTAACTTAGAAAAAAACAAATGACACACATCTCTGATGATCCCTTTTTAAGGTCTCCATTAAGGAGCTTCAGTTTAGCATATTATAAGATAGTTTCAAAATGCATTTTTATTTCTTTCCTTTCATGCAGTTTATTGAAAGTTTTCTGAAAGGCGGCTGCTTCTCCATTGTTAATCCGTTTTACTCAGAGACCGTGAACATGAAAGCAGCAAAAGCTCAATTAGGTGGAATAGTCAGGAAGCGAAAAATTCTGGTGAGTTTGGATGTCAGTGTTAAACAGAAAACTTACTTCCCTCTCCACCCACATGGCTTCCGATTTCTGGAGTTCATCATCCCATTGGATTTGCAATTCTTTTGAAAGCTCCATGCCCAGTCTTTTCCTAGGAAGAGGAAAGGAAATCAGTGAAAGAGAGTTCTTTTGGTTTCAGGTTATATCCCTGAAAAGCCTACCAAACTGTGTTCATCACTTTACTTCATTTTCAAGAATGACCATCATGGACACACCAGTTGTCTTGCAGCACTGCGAATGGAGAGGAGATGAGAAGAGCCACTGAATGCACGTTGTCCCTTGGACGTTGTGACAAATGGGCCTTAGCAGTAGGCTTTCGTCTGGCCCTGTCTTCTGTTAGTAGAAATCAAGTGCAAAAAACCTTAGCAGTTCCACTCAGCTGAGTTAGGGTGGAGTGAGCATCGGGAGAATTAATTAATATGATGTAAATGTTAAAAAAAAAGTCAGGCCCTGTGGCCAGAGCCCATAGTCCTAGCTCCTCAGGAGGCTGAGTCAGAAGGATCACTTGAGCCCAGAAATTCGAGGCTGCAGTAAGCTATCATTGTGCCACTACACTCCAGCTAGGGTTACAGAGCAAGAACCTGTATGAAAAAACAAAACAAAATGTTAAAAAACATAAATAGGTAGTTCATGTTTGTGTAGAAATTTTAAAAGTGCAGAAAGTTTTTAAGAGCTAAAGAAAAAAAAATCATTCATAATTTCAATAACCAGAGGGAATCTCTGTAAAATGTTAGTTGTAATCCAGCCTTTATTTACAGAATCAAAGAACAATGTTAAGAGAATATATTCTTAACTTAATCAGAATTGCTGTATTTTATTGGAAATAGACAAAAAAAGATGTATTATTTTTAAACTTTTTTATCCTGCAAGAAGTCGACATGTAAATCATCAATCACATACCTGTTTTCAGAATTCAGGAAAAGAAATTGCTTTGAAAAATGGGATCATTCAGAAACCAAATTTTAAGACTTTTTAAAATTTTATTTTCTTACTCAGAGTGTTACATGAGCAGTTTTTTTAGTCACAGTAATTTATGTTGGTTTGTTTCCAGTTATTTTCATCACAGTAAGAAATGCAAGCCTAAAGAAAAATGCAACCACGAAGTATCATATTTGTTTTATTTTATATAGATTAATTTCTGATTATTCACTTTGTAAGGAAAAGCTTGTGAAAGTTATTTTAACTCTATAATGCGGAATTACAGGAGATAAATTTTCATCAGATTTATATTGATGTTTAAATTCACTTAAATTCAAAATAAAAGATTAAGCTCATAGCATCTTTTAATTGCTTAGGTCTGAAGTTTAAAGACTGTAATGTTATTTTTATGTTTTCCTAGTGAAATAGCAGGTCATTCACTCATCTTAATGGCCTGATTTTAATATTAAAATATTAATACCAAAAATATTGATAGGCTCTTGTTAGAGTTTATTGGTATTTTTTCAAATTCACGAGACTCAAAGAAAAGATGATGAAAATACTCGCTTTCTGCCCCACAAAATAAGTACTGTGTATATTTTTCATGTCAGTAATTGTCCTTTCTGCCTTTCACAAATTCTTTATGAGTCCTGGCCTTACTTTTATTCCTCAGATGGCCGTGTCATATCCTCTGATGTGTTTCGTATGGGGATGACTTGCTGAGTTCTGCCAGTATTTTGGCAACTGCTTTTAGGTCAGAGGCGTTTGTGTCGTTTCGTGTAGATGAGCGCTTCATGTGTGCTTCTGGCGTTACGGCTTTGGGTTGAGGGCTGGGCTCTTAGTTGACAGGTCGGTGCTGTTGGAGGCATGGGCGATCTGTTAGTCTGGTTGTTTTTATTTCTTCATCCCCAGTAAGTCATGAAGCAGCCGCAAAATTATCCTTGTTAAAAGTAGCACTGAAAGGTGGGTCTCTTAAAATGGCAACCCAAAAACGCACCCACGGTGTCCTTAAGATTCCTGAGCAAAGGTGAAAGAAAATGCCAAGCCTGGTTACTCATCAGACATCGTCCGCCTGCTCTCACTTGCGTCCGTGGGCTTGGGGGGGGGGGGGCTGTGGCTGCCTCGATTCTTCCTCGCGTTGTCTTGAATGGCACTCCCAGAACGACCGTACTGAGTGGCTGCCTTTTCCTTGGAAGTAACTCTTCAGAAATTCAGAACCATGAAGGGCGTACTAAGTCACCAGAAAGCGGAATCTTCTTCCATCAATGCGTTTTTAAGCACTGTCCCTGCAAGTGAGCCAAGGGATAAAGGTCGAGGGTCTTTCAGTGAAGAGAGAGAAGTGGTTTCTAATTAGCAGCTCACTCCTCCACCCACCAGTTACCTGCGATCGGGTGTAAAAGCTCTTTGGGTGTAAACTGCAGGGGTCTATCAAAGCACAGTTTAATATGATTGCTGCTACAGTGGGTTTCAAAGGACTTTTTTGTGACTGTGTGAACAGTCATCTGCACATATAGTTAGCCTCTCAGTGACAGGGTTATCTACCAGGTGATAAAGACTAGAACTGATTTCCAGTGGGATAGCGGTCTGCTGTCCCCTTAGAAAGTCTGATTTACATTTGGTCAATGGAAAAGTCACACCAAATAAACATAAAATGCCTGGGATGCTACTGGGTTTTATGTTAAGGGCCCTGGATGTGATGTGTTTTATTCTCTTGCTTGGAAATGAATATGTGGCATGTAATAAACATCAGCTACTCATGTCCAAGTTGCTCTGAATATTGAATTGGCGGAGCCTGGAGCTCATGACTTTATTCTGCGTCTGAACTTCCTGTTTTCACCTGCTTCCCAATTACTTGCAGCTGTCAAAGTGATGTTAATCATTTCCGGATTCTTTGAAGCAACAAAAAGGACCTTAAACCCTTCAACCCTAACCAAGGGCCTTAAGCCTTCAGCCCAAGCTGCAGCCCCTCTTCCTCCTGTCCTTCTCTGTGCCGCTGTGTTCTGTCCGGCTGTGCTCTTTGTGAACGCCACTGTACATGTGGAGACCTCACACACTGTCCTTCCTCTCTGATACTTTTTTTTTTTGAGTTGGAGTCTCACTCCGTCGCCCAGACTGGAGTGCAGTGGCCGCTCCCGGCCACCACAGCCTCAACCTGCTGGGCTCCGGCGATCCTTCCGCCTCAGCCTTCCGAGTAGCCAGAACTACAGGCGGGTACCACCGCATCTGGCTCTTTTTTTTTTTAATGGTCTTGCCAAGTTGCCTCAACTGGTCTCGAATCCACAGGCTCCCAAAGTGCTGGGCTGACAGGCTGAGCCACCAAGCCTGGCCTCGGCTAATTTTGTGTTTATCGTAGAGACAAGGTCTCGCCAAGTTCCCCGGGCTAGTCTCGAACCCGCGGGCTCAGGCAGTCCTCTCGCCTCGGCCTCCCAAAGTGCTGGGATGACAGGCTGAGCCACCGAGCCGGGCCCCTCTGAGACTTCCTAAGTGGGCGTCCCTGAGAGGACTGCAAGCCCACTTGAGACGGACTGTGTGTTGCTGAGGCCTTCCCCTGTTACTGCAGATGTGGACGTTTAGAGTCATGGGGTCTCAGTGTGGGCTCAGGGGGACTCAGCATAGGAAGGCCCTGGCGATCCCTCTTCACTGCTTCTCTCCGCGACTAGAGAATTGGGTGGAATGGCTTAGCGCGGGGTGGGGGGGAAGCCTGCTTGTGTCCCCAGCCAGAAGCCCCCTACTCGGCCAGTCTTGTTCCCAGTCTCCTCAGAAATCCTGAGTCTCATCTATTTCCGTCTGTTTCTCTGGTTCTTTTTCTTTTTTTCTAACTATGGAATGGAACTGAAAAGAAAAATCTGGAAGTCTAATTCAAATGCTGATGTATATCACTGATTTCTTCTTTCTTTTAGCATCCAGTCACACACCTTTGTATAGAGCTGGACTGCTTACTGACTTTATTGGGCATCTTTTTAAAAAATCCCCATGTACTTAATTAACAATATGGATGCGTTCTCTGTCTTACCCAGGAATTTTAAGAGGCTGCCCATCAATTCCTGTGCTTCTCCTGGTGAGAGTGTATTAAATGTAACTTTCCTTATCACTAGACTCCTAAAAATGTATCTTGGTATGTAACCATTAACATTTTTCCGCATGCAAATTTTGTGCAATAATTGGTACACGAGTACATTGTTACCATTACCATTACATGCTGCCTCAGATTCATTGGCTGGTATGATTCAGTCATTTTGCAAGGTTCAGGTGCCCACATGGTACCAGACTCAGGACTCAGGGGTGGCTGACAGTTTGCAGATTATAGAGACCTGCTTTCTCTTTATTGTTTTATTTTTTAATTTGAGTTGGAGTCTCAGTCCTTTGCCCAGGCTGGAATGTGTGGCATGCTCACGGCCACCCCAGCATCGACTTGCTGGGCCCTAGCTGTCCTTCCACCTCAGCCTGCTAAGTAGCTGGAACTACAGGCATGCGCCACCACGTCCGGCTAATTTTTTTTGGATTTATTGTAGAGATGAGTTTTTGCCAAGTTGCCCAGGCTGGTCTCGAACCCCTGGGCTTAGGCATTTCTCTCACTCCGGCCCCCTGAAGTGCTAGAATTACTGCACCCAGCCGAGAGACCCACTTTCTTATGAGGAATCCCACAGCGTGGTGGGAGTGACAGGACAGGACTACACCGAGAGATTTATAAGGACTGTGGGTGGTGCTGTGGCCAGGGCCCTGCAGGAGACCAGAGGAGGGACTCACCCTGCCTGGAGCCCCGGGACCATCTTGCCTTCACCATTGGGGAAGTTTCATTCAGGGGATGCAGCCAGTGGGCCATGGAGTAGCTGGGGGTGGTGGAGTAGCTGAGGACGGTGGAGTAGCTGGGGACAGTGGAGTAGCTGGGGGCCTGCCGGCCCGAGTGCCCTTCTTCAGTGCCCTCCACCAGGAGCCTCCTGCTGCCCACTCCCACTTCCGTTTCCTGCGGGATGCCACGCCCTTTCTGCAGGAGTAGGAAAGGCTCACGCTCGTGTTTGACCTCAAGGGTCTCTCCCCATGGTCCCAACCTGTGGCTCCCAAGGGCGGGCACGTGTGTGCAGTGACGAGTGATTCGGTGTGCCGCACCTCGGCGGCACCTGTGTATCTTCAGCGCCGCCCTCATCCCTTGCAGTTTCTGTGGCCAGTATGAGGAAGGGAGAGGATGCCATAGGGTTTATGGGACGCCTTTTTGACTTCCCGTCAGTTCTGCTGGGAACCTAAAGTTGCTCTTAAACCAAAAAAATCTTACAATAATCCACCTTTATCCCAAAAGAGAACCTGAAGTGTCCAGATATGAACATTGCAGGCGGGATGTGGCTGAGAATTCCCATGAAACCGGGGATGCAAACTCCGGAGAGCTGGGGCCAACCTCGTCCCCACGACCTCCCAGGAGTGACCAACCTCTCTCAGGTTTCTTCAGTGGTCATTGTAGTCATTAGGTGGCACTGAAGTTCACGGAGCTTGCTTTGGGGTCCGTGTGTCAGCTACGGGATGAATAGACCTGGAGCAGTGACCTCTGGCTGTCAGCAGCCCAAGTGTCCCAGGTTACTCCTGGTGAATTTCTGTGAGGTGTTGATAACATGCCTCGGTTGGACTGCACCTGTGCCCTGCCCGTATCCCTGTGCTCCTGGGCCTGTCCATGTTCCCCAGAACTGAGTGAGAGGTGTTGGCATGTCCTTGGATCCACTGTCATAGGCCCAGATCAGTGACTTGGGGCATGCCTCAACTCTGAAGTAGTGACCTGCAGCACAGAGGGGCTCAGGTTGGGGTGAATGCAGGCTTCTGTGGTCCTGGGTGCCGTCCTGGACAGCAGAGCAGCAGTGGGAAGACCCTTGCCCTCATGGCCTGCCCCTGGGGTAGTTGTGTGGAAGGCCCGGCAGCCTCTCTTTCCACAGGCCAGGGCAGCCATTCAAAACGGGTCAGGAATGTGTCCTCGGTGTTGGACTACAAAATGTCCTCATAAGCCTTTTCACCAAAAACACCCACAAGCCTGATAGTAGGAGACAGTCCATGTGGACTTGACCCCACAGAATAGATGGAAATTGGCGGTCCTCACTTGTGCCTGGCCACCCCATGGCCAAGGACAGACTTCAGGGGTGCTGCCAGACAGCAGCCTCCCCTTGGGTGACATGGGTGTGCTTCCGAGACGGTCAGAGGAGGGCCTGCTTCTGTGACAGAAGCAGGTGTCGGCCACGTGCAGGAGAGTTTGAACCACGTGGTTTTGGGAGATTCGGATGTAGAAAATGGTGGCAGATCTAAATGGGACATTTCTTTCACTATTAAATTATGTAACTAAGAATAGCAGATGCCACGCTGCAGGTAGCTGTTTCAGTCTCTGCACGTCTGGTAAACTGTATTGAACTGACCCTTCACAAATGCGCCTGAGTCCTAAGTAAACAGCTCAGCGGGTTTTTACAAAGCCAGCCATGCAGCCCTCAGACCAGAGTCAGAACCTCCCGGCCTCCAGGAAGCCCCTCCCACAATGGGGGTCACTGCCCTTCTTCCCGTCACCCTCCCCCCCTCCCCACCCCTATAGCGTCAGCAGTCTCGCCAGAGTCTGGGTCTGCCTGTCTCTGGACTTGTGTGAATGGAGTCATGCAGTAAGTGCCACCTGCTGCCTGGCCTCCTCCTGCCATGTCACGTGGGCAGAGTCCAGCCGCGGTCACCTCGCTTGTCCGTGTCGCTGGGCAGTGTCCGCTATCCGAACAGCCACAGCCAGTTCATTCTGCTGTGACAGACACCCGTGGTGGCCCCAGCTTGGGGCTGGCATCCGGGATGGGGCCAGGCCACATCTGGGAGTTGTCTAAAGTGCTGAGTCATGCCTTCCTCAGCCCTGGCAAACACGATCCGGCTGTCCCTGGAGGAGAGGCCGGTGCCAACTGCTGGCGTGTGGGAGCTCCCACCCGCACTACTACCAGCTGCTGGTGCTTTTCATTGCTGTGTTAGCTGTTGGCGGGGGAGAACTGTGGTGGTGTGGCACCGTGCTTACGGTTGGCACGTCGGTTCCCTGATGCCTAAGCTACTTGAGCGCTTCATACGTGTGGTGGCTGGGCAGAGTCTTTGCCCCAGTTTTCTACTTCCCTAAAATCCCACATATCCCACGTGGCAAAAATAAAAGCAAGTAAACTCTGTCATGGAATTGTTCTGTGGCAAAGCCAGGGACTCTCTTCTCTAATGAAAGCGTAGCCTTCAACCCGCATTGTCTGCGGGCCGCGGGGAAGAACTCTCGGCTGGGCGCTTGGCCTTGCCCTCTCGGTTCCCGCTTGACCTTCCACACATAGGGAGTTCGTTTTCACGGCCGCACAAGGGTGATCGAGTCACGTGCAGCCTCACCTCCTTCCCTCTCCCGGCCTGGGTGCCCGCCCTTCCCTGATCCCAAGCTAAGTGTTGTGTTGGCAGAACTTCATAGAAAGTGCCTTGGGCGTCGTGCGACACCCTGGCTGTCCAAGGCGGGTAGGAATGAGTGGACATATTTGCCGTGTAAGCTGTGGGGGGGGTGAGCACACTTGCTGTACAGGGTGCATGGGGGTGAGTGAGCTAAGAAGCCGGGGTGTGCTTTTGTCCACAGTAAAAAAGGCTTTAAGCACCAACTCGAATCCCACTACTTCCTCTTAAACGCTTCACAAACTGTGTTGCAAACTTAAAAATAGATGCTTAGCCGGATGTGGTAGCGCGCGCCTGCAGTTCCAGCTACTTGGAAGGCTGAGGCGGAAGGATCGCCGG
>NW_007247438.1:153885-154698 GCF_000164805.1 Carlito syrichta
AAAAAAAAAAAAAAAAAAAAAAATAGACACTTGAGCAAGCGATGATGGGAACTTCATTGTACAGCAGCAACTTGTTGCAGTTGCCAGCTTAGAGAACCATCTCATCAGACTGTCCTTTTACCTTCACGTTCTGGAAGCTCCTGGGTTCAGGCTGAACCAGCACTGATCGTCCGAGCCTGTGCGTGAGCTGAGAAATGTGCACCTCACCTCCGTTCTCGGATGTCTGTTTTCTGGAGCGTGTGAGCACTTAATGAGCCAACAGTGTGGGAATTCGGTTTTAAAGTCCTGTGCAGGAGGACTGCAGGCAGAGGAAAGGAATGAAGTGTCCCCACGGGCATTCGTTCACGGGCGGGTGCTGTTGAGTGCCACGAGGTTCTAGGAGCTGAAGGCTTGAGATACAGACGAGAAGGAAAGGTCAACAGTCCCAGCCCTGAGGCACTTAGTTTGTACACTGTCACTCACTCACTCATTGGTTCACTTAGCATCGATTGAATGCCTACAATTCAATGTGCCAGGAACATAATAATGAAATAAAGTAAAGCAGAAATGCTTGCCCCAACTGAGCTTCTATTTTGGTGGGATAAACAGGTAGTAAATAAGATGAGTAGGTAAAAAATAAATACACACACACACACACACACACACACACACACACATACATATAATAGAGCGTGATTGGTGCTGAACAGAGGAATAAAGTAGTAAAAAAAGCAAGAAGCAGCCGGGCTCGGTGGCTCAGCCTGTAATCCCGCGCTTCGGGAGGCTGAGGTGAGTGGATTGCCTGAGCCTGCGGGTTTGAGACCCACCTGGGCA
>NW_007247438.1:154718-171968 GCF_000164805.1 Carlito syrichta
TGGGGGGGAGTTCAGGATGCCCCCCCGGGAGGCCTGGGGAGGGCTTGGGTTCTCTGTGCTGGGAGGCCTCAGGGCCTCTCCCAGGCCTGGACCTTGGGTGTAGGGAAGGAGCAGTTGATACCCGGATCCAGCATCTACTGTGAAACCTAGGGGAGAGGGGAGTTGTACCCTGAGGGGACCTGGAGTGAGAAGGAAAAACTGGGCGGATGTGTGGGAAGCGCCTGTGGGAGGCTGGCAGAGAGGCAGGGGCCCCGGGATGGCCAGGGAGCTCAATGGCGATGGCGCCCGCCTTTTTTCTTTTCTGTTTGCTGCAGGAGGAGGGATTTTCAAGGAGAAGGGGGTGTTATTTGTGGAGGGAAAGGATGGCATTGGCTTCATCCCCACCGGGTTCTGGGGAGGGAGGTTGTTGAGGTCTGCCCCCACCGCAGCCCAGGCCATCCCTAAATGCTAAATGCCCACGATTTGAGGCGCTTCTGGGCGTGGATGTGGCTTCCACTTGTTTTCCTTCTTGGCATCCCTCTTGGCTTGAACATTTTCAGTCACGGCAATCAGAAGCACTTGTTCCTTTTAATTTTTGTCGGATGTGAAACCGTCAAGACGCTTCCACATCATGTTTTTACACCTTTATCGTGTAACCTCCATGCCGGGCCTCGGTTGCTTGCTGGCTTGTTTTTTATTTTATTTTAAAGCAGGATTTATTGAGAGGACAGAAAAGCTCCCACAGTGGGAGGGGACCCGAAGCGGGGGTTTGTCCACTCACTTGCTTTTTTAAAGACAGATCATTATGTTAGAGTCGCGACTGGGAACAAAATTCCGTGGGCCATCTCTCTGTCAAAGAAGCGTTGCCGTCTCTTAGCCTGAGGTGTGAGAGCACCCGGAAGGCGTCCTGCCTGACCATCGAGTAGTGCTTCCTCATTCTGGACCCAGGAGCTTGACACGCGCACGTCTGCACATGGATGCCTTTTGCCCACAAGTAAATGTGCACAGCTCACTTCCTGTGGCTTTCAGATGGAAGTCCAGTAACGTGGAGCATGGCTGTAGGAAGCGGGCATGGCTTAATCCCCTGAGTGCTTGTAAGGGGGAACAAAACCCCTTCCGTTCTTGCCTGCGTGGAGACGATTACACTCCTTTCAGTCAGCAGGGGAGGGAGGAGGTGAGTGTCACAGAGTCCCACCTTCTCTCCTGAGTGCCTGTGCTCAAGTCCCAGTCCTGCTGCCGTGTTTCTCTGCACTGAAGACCTTGAGTGCCAAGACTGAACTATCTTCACATGTATTTTCCTTGAAGCTTGTCTGGTGCTGTGAGAACATCCATGACACACCAGAGACCCCAGCAGCATTACCTCACTGTGACTGATGCTCTTGGCGTCAGGATATAAATAGAAAATTAGAGATAGGGGACAAGGCCTGATGGGCCAAGTTAGACCCTAACCCTCTCACAATAAGCCACTGGCCCCAGACCTGGAAGAAGCACCGTCAACGGAATGCAGGCAGTGTGTACATGCCTGTGTTCAACAGTGACATTTCCTGGAAGAGATGCTAGGACACAAAGGACCTGTCCGGTCTGTTCCACTACCCTTCCACTTTTAGTTTAAAACTAGGTTTCCACTTTTAGTTTAAAACTAGGCTTATCAGCTTGAATAAGCTCTGGAGTGATCATTTGCTTTCTCATTTTCTTAAGGAAAAAAAAATTTTTTTTTTGAGTTGGTGTCTCTGTCACCTACACTGGAGGGCAGTGGCACACCCACAGCCACCCCGGCGTCGACCTCCTGGGCTCCAGCGATCCTTCCACCTCAGCCTTCCAAATAGCTGGAACTACAGGTGTACACTACCACGCCCAGCTAATTTTTTATTTATTGTAGCGTCGAGGTCTCGCCAAGTTGCCCAGACTGGTCTTGAACCTGTGGACTCAGACAATCCACTTGCCTCGACCTCCCAAAGTGCTGAGATGACAGACTGAGCCACTGAGCCTGGCCAAAATTTTTTTTTAAGTAAGAGACCAATATTATTGCCTTTTCAAGTCAGATATATATTTACTACACACGTAGGTGTGTATATGACTGCATTGTTGTTAGACTTCAGCTGTAGTGTTGGAGGATCCCCTGGCTCCCTCTCTGGCACTTTAAGCCATCTCAAGATAGGGGAGACGTGATTCAGGCATGTCGGTGGTGCTGACTGGGTGCCAGGCCGTATTCTGGGCACCCGAGGTGTATTAGCTCACTTAACTCTGGCATTCGTTCGCCCAAGGATTTCGGCCTGTTGTCACCTGCACACACCACGCAGGACACTGAGTCGCGGAAGCTCAGTGCCTTCCTCCATGGGGGATGGAGCTGGAACCACACCAGGACCCTGCTGCCTGCCACCTCGGCACCCTGCCTCCTTCCCGTTCCCTTCTCCCCTTCTCTAGAACCTTCAGTCCTGAGGGCCCGTCTTCACGCCCACGTCCCTTTCCTAGCGTGGTTTCCTCAGCTCGTGGTTGAGGCTCCCTTTCCGACTGCCTCCCTTCCCTGCCCAGTGCGACGGCCTCTGCCCCTCCACCTCCTCACTCCTGCACGCCCCCTGCCTCCGGGGCCATGTCCTCCAGGGCAGCCCATCCCTGAGGCCCGCGGCCCAGCCCCGTCAGGACTGGACGCCGTGGCTGGGACAGGGCCTGCTGGGTAGTCTGAGCGAGGTCGTATCCGCCTAGATTTCCACCCATGTCCCCCCTCTCCTGCCCCCTCACCTTTTCCTGCTCTTTGGGCTGCCATGGGCCGTGCCAGACTCTTGAGTTTGCAGAGCACGCCCCTCCTGCCTTGCGGCTGCTGTCGGTCATACCAGGCTCCGGGCGTCTTCGATTTCCCAAGACCTTTGGGTCTTGACCATGATCCACAAACACGCTCGCCTTGGCGGACATGTCGTGGAGTTTACTCGGAAGATTTATCCACACAGGTGACTGTGTTTCCTAGGGTCTCTTAGCTCCTGAGCATGCTGCTACGCTGGTTTGTAAGTTTCCACGGAGGTGAAACCATCATGGGCATCTCTGGGCACCGTCCGGTAGGTGGGTGCTGTACACCAGCCATGGACATGTCATCCTCTGGAAGGAATCCCAAGGAGGGGCACAGAGAATGGCCGCCACCTCCCTTCCCACCGGCCCCCCTGTCCCACCTGCGCCTGCCTGGCGTTGTCCTGTGGTCCTCGGCCGATGGATCCTCGGCTTCCGCAGGCACAGATAACCATTACATCACAGCCTGCTGCCACACAGTGCAGAGTTTGCAAAAGCAGGTTTACCGTGATGACAGCTGTGTTTTCATAAAAATCCCACAGAAGCGTAACTTATAAATCCACTCTCTCCTATACCCTGAGCCTTCCGCAGCCATGCTTCACATTCACGGGCGGGTGGTGGGCAACCCCCCTGGGTGCCTTGACTGAGCTGCTGGCTTTATGACACTAGGCTACAGTCATGCCCCTAAGGGTCCCAGCCTCTGCCCGGGAGCCCTATGCTGGGGCCTGTGGCAGCAGGGCCTCAACCACGTGGCTGTTCGTGGAAGCTGTGTGTGCTTGCCGAAGCCCAGTCTGTAGCACGGCCAGGCAGCATCCTGACTCCCTTGTTAACTCGTCTGGCCACACTCCCGCAGCCAGCCGGGACCGTGAGGACTGGGGCCCATAGGGGGCGTTGGAGCCGGGGTACCCCGCGTGCCCCGGTCTGCCTCCGCCATGCGTGATGGGGCTGTCACCAGTCTTGCCCGTGTCTCCTCCTCAGCACCCCAGCCTGAGAGCACAGCAGGGCCTGGTGGGTGGGTTCTGTGGTGCCAGCTTGGGGTTGGCCCCACCTTGTCAGCATGGCGATCAGATTCCCCATGCTGGGAGCCGCGTGGTTTCCATGGGCGTGTGAAACTGGTCGAGGGACTCACGTCCCGACACACGGATGTGGGACAGCCTTAGTTCTCGGCAGTGACTCGCAGCCGAGCTTGGAGCATGACCACCTTGAGTCCAGTTCACGCCTCCGTCTGGGTACAGAGCAGGGGCCCAGTAAGCGTGGGGTTGTGTGGAGCTCCTTGGTGACACTGGTGCAGAGGACGGCCATCTGGCGAGCAGAGGGGCCTGGTGGAGGAAGGGCGTGGGGCAGGGTTGGGGACGTGGGCAGCGGGGGGTGGAGATGGCATGGGAGGCATGCCATGGGGACTGCACAGACCACTTGGTGGCCGTGGGCATTCTAAGAGGTAGACAGATGTTGACAGAGGTGTGAGTCGAGCAGAGCTGTGCTGGCAGTGGACGGATCCGTGGTGGAAAGTCCACAGGGGCACGTGGGGAGGGGTGGCCCCGGAGACAATGGCCACGTTGGGAGGACAGCGTGATGGTGGGGAAGGGCAGAGGAGGGGTGGGGACCCCTCAGCCGCCAGGGCAGGTGCAGGGCAGAAGAGAGCTGCAAGACGGACGGCCTCGGTGGCAGCGGTGCTATCAGGGCCGCGTGTGTTGTGGCCAGCGTGATGGGGATGCCATGGCATGTGGTCATGGGGCAGGACAGGCAGGAGGACGGACTGACAGGTCGGGCTGACCAGCTGACCGCAGTGGGAACACACAGGGTCAAAGGACACGTCAGACATGGGCTTCCTCAACTCTGCTCCCTAGAGGCAGTTCACACCCCCTGGGAGCTGAGTCCTCTGTTCCCAGATGAATTTAAGACCCCGTATTCATCTCTGAGATTACAAACAAGGCACCAAGACCCTTTCCAAATCAGATCCGTAGATGTACAGCCTGGGCCCGGTCGTCATCCTCTGTGTCCAGCCTAGCGTCTAACAGGCAAGTCAGACCTCTGTGTGAGGCCTCTGTGTGAGGCCGCTGGGAGTCAGGCTCCCCATGCTTCTCTTCCTCACCACCCCCAGGTGCCTGTGGCCTCTTCAGGGGCCCCGGTGGGAGGCGGATGGAGGACAGGATGGTCTCAGCTGACGTGTGTGTGGGTCTCTCCTGGCTCCTGTGAGGCAGAAGGCGGACCTGCTTTTTCTCATGAGGGTGCTCTCCTGGGTCCTCTGGAGGGTCCCTCCCTCCCTGACTTCTGTGTTTCTCCCTGGTTTCAAGATGTGGGAGAGCCGGGCTCGGTGGCTCAGCCTGCAATCCCGTGCTTTGGGAGGCTGAGGTGAGTGGATTGCCTGAGCCCGCGGGTTCAAGACCCACCTGGGCAACTTGGTGAGACCTCATCTCTACAGTAAATCAAAAATTAGCCAGGCGTGGTAGCGCACAACTGTAATTCCGGCTACTTGGAAGGCTGAGGCAGAAGGATCGCCAGAGCCCAGCAGGTCGAGGCTGCGGTGGCCGGGAGCGGCCACTGCACTCCAGTCTGGGTGACAGATTGAGACTCCAACTCAAAAAAAAAAAAATGTGGGAGAGGGGCATGCCCACTTCCTCTTTCGCTGTCTGCATGTAGGTGGGCACCGAGGGTACTCAGTCCCAGATGCTCGGTGGCATTCAGGTGGAAACACTCTTCCAGTGCCCGAGAGGCTGGAGCTGGCGGTACAGGTGTGGGTGGCTGTGGTACAGGCAGGCTGGCGACGGCCTGAGTGGACAGGGTTGCCGGGGAGATGCCCCACAGGGATGCCGGAACGTGTCGGGCAGAGGAGGGAAGAGCAAGGTTCTGGCACTGGCTCCGGAGAGGGCAGGCTGCAAGCCAACCCCTTGCCAGAACTGGAGCTTAGCATCCGGGGGCTTCTGTTTTCACTGTGTGAGGACCCAGCCCTGTTCAAGTCCAGTTTTGTGCACTGACGTTCATTTTACTCTGAATTTCTCATGCTTTGGAGACCAACTTTGACTCTTTTTTTCTAGTTGTGTATGAACACAGATCAAGATTAGAGAAGTCCTTGCAGAAAGAACGACTCGAGCATAAAAAGGCAAAGGAAGGTGAGTAACGTGGTTCGTGTCCCGTGTTTCTCATGCTCTTCTTTGAAGCATCGTGGACTTGCTTTACCATATATATGTGTGTATTTATATATTCGCTAGCATATTTCTCAAACCGACCCAAAGTGGGCAAGAAAGCGGTGTCAGCAGTGTCACGCACTGTGAGTGATTCCCGCTTGAGAGTGGATTAGCATCTTGCATTCCATGGGAGCCACGAGAGGTAGCTCATACGTGGCTTCCACATGTATTTCAGAAATAGCTAGGAACTTGCACAGGTATGTCACTAACACCTAGAACTTCTGCCCACAGATACCCAGGAAGAAAAAAAGAGGAAGAGCTTGCATTGCCCAGAATGTGACAAGTTGAACACACACACACACACACACACACACACACACACAACCTAATGAATCTGTCCTCTTGCCCGGTATCTTTTAAGTTCTGTGCCTATTATCACGATGAGTTGTTCAGTTTGAAAACCAGCATTTAGTGCAGGTTGTAGGCAGTGCCATTCATGTTTATTAGACTTTGTCTGTGGAACACAGGCTCATGGTTGGAATTTTTTCTGCACTCCAGTATTCACTCGTGCTTTGTGATTAATCTTGATCCTTACATCAGGTGCCTGTCCACTCACCCTCGTGGGGAGGCAAGGGAGGGCAGTGTTGGTTAGGATGTCCTACTCCTGAGTGGAGCCTGTATGAAGCACAGCAGTTGAGTGTCATGGAGATGCTTCTGTAGGGCGTGGGCTGGCCTTGGCTTTTTTTTTTTTTTTTTTAATCAAGATGTCAGGTACAATTCGGGGTTAGGTCTACAAATGTTGGTTTTGCAGGTACCCTTGTGGATGAGGTGTGCCCCTCCCTCCCCTAGCAGTTTCCCTCAACTGCCCATCCCACCCCCTCCTCTGACAGTTTCCCACTACTGTCAAACACTTTCTTACAGTGTTAGGATAAGTGTTCAAGGTCCGCTGAAGAGTGAGAACATATGGTGCTCTGTTCTTTGTTTCTGGGATAGATCACTGAGTAGGATCGAGTGTGAATCCATCCAAGTTGCTGCCTCGGCGTCTAACGCAGTGCTTGTATAGAGCCACCTAGTGGGTAACCACGCTTCCAGAGCCTCAAGGCTGGCCTGGCTGCTTGGCTTCGTGTTCGGGTCCAAGAGGACTTGAGCCTGCCATCTGGTGGGTGGCAGGGCGTCACCCGTGTCTTCGCACTTTTTTTGTGCCGCCCTCTTTGTCTTCTTTGGTTTCAAGGAACGTTCATCCCGGAGGTGCGCAGAGTGTGCTTTTAATTGCGTAGTTTTCACGTGAACTTTGCTGATGTGAGATTTACAGCTTTAAGGTGAAGAAGAGAGGATATGTGTTTCTCCCAATTCTCCCTGCAGCATTGAGAGCCTAAATAAAGTATAAAAATCTCCAGATTGCTTTCAACCTAAAACATTTTTGCAAGTCTGAGTAAACGTGCCCTTTATTCCTTTAGTTGTTTAAAAATTCCACAGTGAAGGATGCTGCACTAATTTTCTCCATTTTGTGTTTTCTAGACTTTCTTGTTTATAAGTTAGAAGCACAAGAAACACTAAATAAAGGAAGGGTAAGTTTTGTTTTTTCTCGATTTGTTTTTATTAAAACTTGAAGCAGAGGGAACGACAGTCGCAAAGTCCTTTGCTCTGTTGGTCACCAGGATTGTAGGACTGAAACATATATGTATCTACCAAAAAATCACAGAAGGCGGCTTTAAAAATCGTTTTTGTAAATCCTGCCTCTTCTTGTCACATTATTGATAATAATGATAAATTGGGAATAGCCTTGAGGCTCAAAAATAAAGATAGTTTATTCATTTACTTATTTGCTTGTGCTCTCTCCTTCCTATAGCATGTAAGATTTATTTTGGTTTGCCTTTCCATGTGTAACATCTAACATAGGACCTGGCCAAGAGTTGGCATCTAAAAACATTTGTGGAATGAATGAATGAATGATATTGGCATTTTGAAATATTTTAAAGTCTGCATTAACTAGAGAAAAGCAAGTCTGTCTTACTCTAAGAAAAATGTGCAAGCATTAGCTGAAAAAAACATTGGCCTTCAAGGTATAAAAGCCGAGATGAGCCATGCCTTGTGAGGGGAGGATGTCTGTAGTGTCCAGTTCCCGCTGGCTTGTGAAAGCCCTCACCACAGCTGTGTGACGCAGTTGTACATTTTATTTGTTTGTTTGTTTTTTAGTCAGAGTCTCACTCTGTCACCCGGGCTGGAGTGCAGTGGCACCCTCATGGCCACTGCAGCCTCAACCTGCTGGGCCCAGGCAATCCCTTTGCATCAGCCTCCCAAGTAGCTGGGACTATAGGCATGTGCCACCACGCCCAGCCAATTTTTGTGATTTATTGTTGAGATGAGGTCCCGTCAAGTTGTCCAGGCTGGTTTCGAACCCCTGGGCTCAGGCCGTTCCTCTTGCCTCCGCTTCCCAAAGTGCTGGGATGACAGGCGTGAGCAACAGTGCCTGACCACTGTTGTCCATTTTATAAATCAGCTTCCCACATCTGCTTGCTTTGTGAAAGCCCTGACTCTAGCTGTGGGCATGCAGTTACACATCCTGTTTGGTTTGGTTTTGTTTTTTTAGAAAGCAGGATTTATTGAGAGGACAGAAAAGCTCCCACAGCGGGAGGTTGCCCCAGTTACAAGTTTTATAATGTAATGTCCATATTGTCCTTATACGTTGAAATTGAGAGGTCGAGTGAGAAAGCAACAGTGCAGTCCACTGTAGAAGTCGTAAAGCTATGGAAGATGCTCATGAGTGTGCCTGTGCTGTGGGCAGGGCCGGCAAGGGCAAGTGCAGGGAAGACGTCCAGGTGTGCCTAGGTGATACCTTGGGCCAGGTGGGATGCTGTTCCGTGGCGCACGTGTGCACCTGGAGTTCGGGCTGAAAGGTCCAGCCCAGACAGGTTCTGGCCCTAAACAGAGTTCAGCCCAGACAGAGTCCATCCCAGACGGAGTCCAGCCCAGAGGGGGCCCGGCCCTAGATGGGGTCTGGCCCTAAATGGAATCCGGCCCAGATGGGGTCCAGCCTTAGACGGTGAGGCCTTGTGTGGGGTTTTTTACCTGCTGCAGTTCAGGGAGGAAAGCGCTCCTGTCGTCCCCGTGAAGCCACACGTGGTGCGTGGGGCCTGTCCACAGGTCCGGCCTCCTCTGCTCACGCGGCACTCCGTGCGGGCACAGCCCTGCGGTCATCCGTCGCAGGACGAGTTCCTCTGAATACCTATGAGAGAGGAACAGACTCACCCCAGGGGCTCTGTCAAGCCGTCTCGCGACTCCATGTCCTGCCTCTTTATGACTAAAATTTAACACTTAGAGGAACGTCGAAACTTCATTTCCGTATTCACGGATAGCCCAGAGGTGGCTTGGGTCAAAGGTGGAATTCATCCGCCTTACGCAAGTGAGAGAAATGAAACTCTGGCGAAGGGCTTTGCGCCGCGTTTAGCGAGAGGGCTGCACCCGTCGTCTTTGTGTTGACTTTCTTTGTTTTCGATTTATAGCAAGATTCCAACAGCAGATACAGTGCCTTGAATGTCCAGCATCAGATGTTGAAAGTGAGTCGTTTAACGTTGTTACCCATAAGAGAAAAGGGCAACTAATGTCTGAGCTGAAGGCCTTTCCGGTAATTCAGGAAAGTTAGCAGAAAGCGGATCCGTCTTGGAGTGTGGAATGCTCGAGTCACATCTGGCCAAAAGTCACGTGTACCTGCACTGCCTGCCCCACCCTTGACACCTGGTTACAAGCAACACATTTCATTCTTACACATTTCCTTACAGATCAGACACTCTGTTATCTTCTTCTCTTTGGCCTTTGGGGTGTGGGGTTTAGCTCCTCGCAGTGGTTCTCCTGGGACATTTTATTTATCTTGCCCAGACTGGAGACTGTGGGACGGTCCCAAGGCTTCCTTCGTGTCGCTGATACTTGGCAAAAGCCCTTCTACATACCACAGAGCACGCTGTCCTCTGAGGTTCCCCTCCCTGGCCCTTGGGGGGAACTCATTGCTGGGTGGGGAAGAGGCACCGCTTCCCCAGGCTCGAGGAAGGCCCCAGGTGGCAAGCCATCCTCTGGACGCACGGCGGGTGTCTCCACCCCAGGCCCGACCTCCCGCTCAGTACTATCATTCCTCCTACGTCTGCAAGACGTGTGCTGCTTTTGGGATGGAAGCCTTTTTGCCGTCAAGGGCGCCATGGTGAAAGAAAGCAGACCACCCTTTTTGAGTACCGTCATAGGGTGTTGGTCAATCTGGGCTGTGGTGACAGCATGGGAGTGTCCTCAGGAGGGGCGTGAACAAGAGCCAGTCCTAAAAACATTGGCGACACCCCCAGAGCGAGTGTCTTTCTCCCTTTTCAAACCGAGTTGCCGGAAAGGCCGAAACGCCACAAAAGAGACTCGAATGTGTTGTGGCCACCCACAGCAGATTGGAAGGGGACAGTCGTCGTGCCAGGGAGGGGCGTGTGTGCCCGCAGCTTGACCTCGCTTCCACGGCCATCTGTGTTCCTGGGAATTTTCCCGAGGGCCTTCAGCTCTGTCTCCCGGGCTAACTTCGCTCCCACTGATGCTGGGGGGAGGAAGCTTGTTTCCGGCTGGGGTCCCACCCGTCCACTCGAAACACGGGGACCAGGTGGGAGCCACACAAGCCAGAGCGATCGAGGAGGGCAAAGCCTGCCTCTCCACTGGCCCTCGCCTCCCTGCGAGCGGAAGGCGGTGCCGCCAGGACACGGAGCCAGGGTGACTCGCCCGTCCCTGTCTTTGCAGAGCCAGCACGAGGAGCTGAAGAAGCAGCACAGCGACTTGGAGGAGGAGCACCGCAGGCAGGGCGAGGACTTCAGCCGCACATTCAGCGACCACAAGCAGAGGTTCCTGCAGCTCCAGCAAGAAAAGGAGCAGGAGCTTTCCAAGCTGAAAGGTACCGGGAGGCCTCCCAGCCGGCTCGCATGTGCAGCCGCACACATGCTCACGCCCGTGGAACGGGGCCCATGTGTTTCCGTGGGGATTCCGTCCTCTGGGGTCTTGACTGGCTGCTCGCTTCTGGGCCACTGTTCTCGAGTGCCCCCTCCGTGGGTTTGTGCAGGGAAGTGGAACAGGACGCTCAGTGTCTCTGGTGGTGGCGCAGCAGGCCCCGGCCCTGTGGGCAGGACAGTTGGCACATCCGGCCCTGCCCGCCCCTGTTTCCCATGCTCCCCAGTTGCTGCTACCATCCAAAACGTGCCACGTGGTTCCAAGCACCCTCAAGGGACGGTGAGACTCGCTGCAGGCACCTGCAGTGGCCGCGGCAGCCCATGCTCTGGAGTCGAAGTGCCCTGGGCTACTTGGCTTCTTTGCTGGTTTTGTGACCACCAGCAAGTCGTGTAGTCATCTGGCTTCAGTGTTCTTGTCCGCAGAGTCGAGACAGTCTCCAAAAGTATCAGCCCCATGGCATCAGTTGGGTAATCTGCGTAAGGTGTCCGGAATAATTGCTTGTACGTCCCCTGCCAACAGCAACCATACACATATGTTTGCTTGTACGTCACCTGCCAACAGCAGCCGTGCACGTTTTCACGGCGATGAGGAACAAAGTGGCCTTCTCTGAGTACTCGTGAGTCCTGGAGAAAGAAACCAGCACCCTCCTGAGCAAAAACTTAGGTGCTGAGTTAGTTTAGTGGGACAGCATGGGTGTTGAGTGGCACGTGGTGCGGCTACAGCTGCAGGGAGATCCTGGTGGGCCTGCTGTCCAGGTCCTCGTCCCGAGTCACAGCCTGGCAGCCATGATGTGCACACAAAAGGTCATCACGGAGGGCTGAGAGGGCTCCTTAGGACCCCTGTGCGCTGACGTCTGGTAGCTTTTCTCTGTAGGTCTTTCCACAAAAACGAGTGATCACAAAGGACACGTAGGAGTCAAGCAGTCCCTGAGGCAACACGACAAGGGGCCAAGGGGCCTAGTAGGGCTGGGCTGGGTGTTCACCAGTGTTGGCCAAGAGAAGGTGACACAAGGGCCCGCAGCCTGTGGTGACGTGACAGGTGGGGCTGGTTGGAGATGGCAGAACAGAAAGGAGGGCTGAATGCCAGAAGTCCTCACAAAGGGGTGTAAGGAAGAGAGCACCACCGGACCTCAGGGCCGTGCATGCCAGTGGAGGGGAAGGCCTGGGTACAGAGAGACACACCCAGCGCTTGCTAAGGGGGTGCAACCCATGGCATGACGCCGGTCCCCAACAGATGCTTGAGGAGTGAGAACCACACGTGCCCGGGCCTGGACTGGGCCTCGCACACTCGGGAACGTCATACAACTGAGTGCCTTTAGTTCTAGCAAGAGCGAGGAGCTCCTTAAAATAACAAACAAACAAGGTCTGTGTGTAGTAAACTCTTAAACCGATTATACAAAGAAGTAGGAGATTCCTCCTGAAGACCGGGAGGACACAGACATGGAGTTCTGAGTCCTGAGTCATTCAGGCCTCATGTCCGGGCTTCCCGGCACCAGGGACGGAAGGGGAGACGCAGGAAGCCGCGGGCTCTGGTGCACAAGCCAGCACTGAGGGGAGAGAGGCGGCATCTCTGGGGCCAGGAGGTTCTCGAGGAGACCCGAGACAACAGTGTGGATGGGCCTTTGACACTTCGCCAGGGATGACTCAAAAATTACCGGAATTTATTCATGGAAAACTGTGTGTTTATTCTGATGATTTAAACTTCAGTCACCTTCGAAGTACTCTCTATTTGATGCACTACATCTGTTGAGATGCTTTTTCCACTGCTCAAAACGGGCTTTGGACTCGTCGGTTTTGAGGCCTTTTAGTGCTTCTGCTGTTTTTTGTTTCATCTCTTGGGCAACATGTTTCCTTTTGAGGACTTTTTTCATCCTGGGAAACAAAGTTGCTCAGGGCGAGATCAGTTAACAGGAAGGGGTGGGGGTCATGCCATTTTTGGCCCAAAACTGCAGAACACTCAGCGCAGTGCGGGCAGGTGTGTGTTGTCATGGTGGAGGAATCAGTCACCTGTTTGCCACACTCGGGGTGTTTCTCCTGCATATCGTGGCACAGCCTTCTCAAAACTTCCAGAAAAAACTGTGGTTGACCGTTTGACCCAAAGGAACAGATTCTAAATATACTACAAGGGGTCTGCCCTCCAAAAGCAAATTCCAGGATTTTTTGGGGTCCTCCCTCGTATCAGCATTTCCATATCAGCACCTTTGTCTGATTTTGATCCTTGGTGAAAGTGTTTTGTGGTCGTCGCAGGCCAGAGGTGGCAGCTGAGGTATGGCATTTATGTGGCCTTTGGTGGCTTACTGTACACCAGGGAGGAGCTTAGCTCCCAGGAGATGCGCTGCCAGCCTGTGAACTCACTCCTCGAGGTCAGTGTCACAATAGCCAACACTTTGCAAGTGTCCACCCCATGCCAGTGGCCAGGGAGGCTCTTCACATGGGCCCACACCTTTCATTCCCCTAACAACCTGGACGGTTACTGGCTGCATTTTCCACCTGGATTCTGACCTCCCATAAACCAAGCCAGTCATAGATGCAGAGCTGTCCAGGGTTGAGGCAGAAACTATGAAGGAGGGAAGGACAGCTGACAACACAGTGCAGACACTTCCCTTCCAGGCTGGGCGTGCCCTGGGAGTTAGGCCGTGCCTGCAGGGCTGGCTGCCATGGGAGGGCGGCTTGTCTCGCACCGTCCAGGATTGCACTTGCAGTCCCAGCAAAATGAGTCAGAGTCCTCCCTTTGTTTCTGGTTGGCTCCAGTTGGACGATTAATTAATCGGACATGGTCACCCTGGCGCCACCCAACCCCACTGAGTGTGGCCATGTGAGAATGGGCTCAGCAATGCCAGGTCTTACTCAACCCAGGTCTTTTATTTTTAAAGGGTGACAGCTCCTCAGGTGCAGAAGACACCATGTTGGCTCCGTGGTGCAGGGGCCAAAGAAATAGGGTGTGGGTTGGACGTGGCCCCACCGCAGTCAGTCAGTGATAGCCAATGCCCAGATGCATGGACTGTAGGGAAGAGGTGCCTGGAGGTGGTGAGAGGGGGGTCTAGACCCCTGGGTGGTGGCTGCTTTGCGAGCTGTCTGGCGGGAGCAGGAGAGTTCAGGGCGTCACTATGGCCACTGCAACCTTGCACCGTGGCTCTGAAGAGAACTGTCCTGCAGCTGCTGGAAGTAGAATGTGGGTCTCCTTCGAAAACTCAGTGGTAGACGAAAGAAAAAGTACTAAGAACTTTTCAGCAGATGAGTGGGCTCTGTCTCTCTCATGTTCTGAGTTGCCTCTGTACTTGCTTTCGGGGACTGTGGAAATTATTCATGCTGTGAGCTATAGGACCTGTCCTTTCTGACACTTTATTCTTATTTATTTTTGTTTTTATTTATTTTTTCTTTTTGAGTTGGAGTCTCATTCAGCTGCCCAGACTGGAGTGCAGTGGCCGCTCCCGGCCACCGCAGCCTCGCCTGTTGGGCTCCAGCGATCCTTCCGCCTCAGCCTCCCGAGTAGCCGGAATTACAGGCACGCGCTACCTCGCCCGGCTGATTTTTTGATTTATTGTAGAGATGAGGTCTCGCTGCCCAGGCGGGTCTCGAACCCGCGGGCTCAGGCAATCCCCTCACCTCAGCCTCCCGAAGACGCGGGATTACAGGCTGAGCCACCGAGCCCGGCTTTTATTTTTATTTTTGAAAACATTTGGCCGAAATCCTAAACCTTCATCTTCAGTGCATGAAAAGCCTCGCCTGTGGAGACCTCACCCCCACCCATGAGCCTGGCCTGTCCTCAGGAATGCTTCCGGTTTAACTCCTGAGCAGTCCACCCCTTAGCTCTCATCTGCAACGGCCCCTTGCTTAACTGCACTTGAGCCACTGAGTGGGCCGTAGCCAGGGGTCCCGCTGAATTCGCGCGCAGCACGATGCCGTGCTGTTTTTGTTGCTTCTGGGCGTGACGCTGTCAGAGTTCAAAACGGATCCTAGAATAGGGGACACGGGGCTTTAGAGGTGAAAACAGTATCGTCTAAATCCTGGAACTGTCAAGGCTTTATGCGTGATGTCTCTTTTTCTAAACAGAAACCGTGTACAATTTGCGAGAAGAGAACAGGCAGCTCCGGAAAGCACACCAGGACATCCACACACAGCTCCAAGATGTCAAGGTAAGACAAGGCCCAGCACCCGCCTCGCGTTTGCCTGCCTGCCTTTGCAGAGTGGCGTGACATCATTCCCTCGCCGCCCTGCCTGGACGACCTGGACTGCCATGTGGGGCTCTGTGTCAGCTCCAGCATGCCGGCGCCCTCACCAAGTCAGCCTGGAAGCTCAAAGAGCGTCTGAAACTCTCGACGTTGTCCCTCGAGCCGAAACTGGTCTTTGTTAGCGTGCCACCCTTGAATGGGGATTTTGTTCCCACGGGGTTGTGAATCACGACAGGTTTGTTCCTTGGGCTTTGATTTCACGGCAGGCGGCTGTGGTATGTGGGTAGCGCGTTTTGGGTTCTGGAATCCCACATGAGACTTCTCTCTCCAGCGATTTCCAGACGTGGCAGACACACACACATGCACGTAGCCTCTGGGTGGCCGTCCCACGGCGGCCAGAGGACATGTCGTGGGGTGTCAGAGCTCAATGCATCCACTTTTCTTTGTGTAGCAGCAGCATAAGAGTTTACTCTCCGAGCACGAGCAGCTTGTAGTGACCCTGGACGACCACAAGAGGGCGCTGGCTGCCGCACAGGTTAGAAGGGCCGCCGCCTCTGCGGGATCTGCCCGGCCTGCCTCTGTGCATGCAGCTCTTCACCAGCCGGCCTGCAGCCAGCGCCTCGGGACACAGCTGTCCCCTCCCGAGGACCGTGCATGCTTTCACAGCGCCATCAAGACCGTTTTCCCCGCCCCCTGGACCACGCCTTGCGCGGGTCGTCCGGGGCCTGCGGCCGGCGCTCCCTCCTTCACCGGTGCCCCTGAGCAGTCGTCTAATTTCCTTTAACTTGCGTGTGCCGTCTCGCACACGGTCTTTGCGACTCTGATCTGTGCTGACTCTTGGCATAGGGTCTGTGGGATTTTAGGGCAGCAGCTCCCGAAGTTCGTTCTTGTCGGGCTTTCCTTCTCGGCCTCCCTTGCTCTCAGCATTCCTTCCGGGACCAGGCTTAGGGGTGTTGGTCAAATCACAGAAAAAGCAGCAGCGTTGACAGAGAGGCAGAAACGGGAGTCGTAGCTCCGTCGGTTCGAAGCCTAGGGCTGCCCCGGCACCAGGCAGGCCCTCTGCATGCCAGGACTCAGTGAACCCGGCACAGGCACGGTGTCGGAGGGCCATGACCGCGACGCCACCTGGCGTGGGGACGGCTGTCCGGGAGAGGCAGAGCTCTGGAGACGGATGGCCGAGGTTCTGTTTCCTTCTTGTTGGACGAGTCAGGAGAAGGGAGGCGAGGGGCGCCAAGGCTCTGTGCTCACCGGGAGACCCTGCATCACCTTCTGTCTTTATAAAGCTGTCAAAAGGCATGACATGGGGGGCCCTGACCCCTCTTGGAAGCTGCAGCAGCCGTGTTTGTGAGGCTCCCTTTCAAGTGAGCCGTGGGCGGGGTGTCTCCTCCTAAGCTGGAGCTGGGCGTTCATTTTTTTCGAAAGCAGGATTTATTGAGAGGCCAGAAAAGCAGGAGGGGACCCGGAGGGGTTGTCCCTGTGTGTTAGTCTTTTATGTGTGTATACGCTCAATTGACGGTAGAGGAGATTATTCCATTCCAAGTCCTCTTCATAAATTTTTTTGCCATTATTTTACATGAGGCTCTTCTTCATACTGTAATATGTGACCACCTGACTCGAATACTCTGTGCACTGCTAGGGCCATAAATATTAAATTAAGCAACACTTTGAAAGTCCACGGAAACATAAGTACCATCGTCCATTTGAGTACCAAAACCAAATTTTGTGGTAAGTTCGCCGGCAGTATTGCTGACAGGATTTTGCAAGAGAAAAAAGGTTATTTAATTTTTGTGTTGTTTTCTGTTTCTTTAAATATTTTTGAGAGGGTGAGCCAAGCTGGCCCTACTTTTTTAATGCCGTAACTAGGTGCCGTCCTTAGAGCCCCGTGTCTTAGTCAGTTTGGGCTACTATAACAAAATACCGTATACCAGGTGGCTTATATACAATGGAAATGCACTCCTCACAGTTCGGGAGACTGGACGTCTTAGAAGAGGGTGCAGCCCCCTCCGTGCTGTCTGCCGCTGACTCACCCCTATACCCTCACTGGCCGAGAGACAGAGCTCCCTGGGGTCCCTTTGCAAAGGTGCAGATCCCATTCATGAGGCTCCAGCCTCATGGCCTGATCCCTCCCAAAGGCCTAGCCTCTTGACACTGTCACTTTGGGGGGTGGGATTTCTCTTTTGTTGTTGTTGTTGTTGTTGTTTTTTGAGTTGGAGTCTCACTCCGTCGCCCAGACTG
>NW_007247438.1:172113-174419 GCF_000164805.1 Carlito syrichta
ACTCACCTCAGCCTCCCAAAGGCGTGGGATGACAGGCTGAGCCACCGAGCCCGGCTGGAAGGTGGGATTTCAACACACGAATTTTGAATATTGGGGTGGGATTTCAACATACAAATTTTGAATTTTGGGAGGACACAAACAGGGTTGATAATACCGTATTAAAGCTTTCCCAAGTCTCCTTAGAAAACAAGTGCTGTTTCAGGCATCTACATTTCTCATGTAAGTCATCGTAGGCGATTCTGTCTTGACAGTCTGGCTTTTAAATGTAGTTGAGGATTTTATTTAATCCTCACAACAATTAAATAAACGAGTTAGGTCACATTGTACCCTTTTACAATTAAATAAACTGAGGCCCAAAGGCAAGTAAAGTTGCTGGCCTGAAATCAGCGACCAGAACCAAGCTTGAAGCTCAGGTCATCTTGAAATCCAAGTCATGCTCACCTCTTCTTTTTTTTTTTTTGAATTGGAGTCTCACTCTGTTGCCCAGGCTGGAGTGCAGTGACCGCTCCCGGCCACCGCAGCCTCTACCTGCCGGGCTCCGGCAGCCTCAGCCTTCCGAGTAGCTGGAACTACAGGCACACGCTATCACGCCCGGCTCATTTTTTGATTTATTGTAGAGATGAGGTCTTGCTGCTCAGGCGGGTCTCGAACCCGAGGGCTCAGGCAATCCACTCACCTCAGCCTCCCAAAGGCGCGGGATTACAGGCTAAGCCACCAAGCCTGGCTAATTTTTTATTTATGGTCGAGACGAGGTCTCATCAAGTTGCCCGGGCTGGTCTCGAATGGGCGGGCTCAGGCAATCCCCTCGCCTTGGCCTCCCAAGTGTTGGGACGACAGGCGGAGCCACCGAGCCCAGCCACGCTCAACTCTCAAGTGGTGTTTTTCAGATGTCCCACATCAAGGGCATCTGGGCCTTGCCTCAGACCTACTGAGTTGTAATTTCTACAGTGGGGGCCCAGGGACTGACATTTTTAACACAGTGATTCATGCACACAAATGTTTGAGAGCCACCTGTCACCTTCAAAGATCACGTATCTGGGAGGCGGAGAAAGGACTGGCAGAACTGAGTCGCGTGTACTCGTTCACGTGCCTCTTAAACTAGTACGAGCGTCACTCTGTCGCTGCCCTTTCTTTAACCTCCAAAGTTGGCTTGGAAATATTTTAACAGACTTCTGAGAAAAGGCTCTCTGCGAGCCACACGGGGTGCTTTCGTCCAGATTGCAAGAGGCAGCCCCCCGGGTGGGACCTAGCAAGCAGACTTCTTCGCCTTAGTGGACGTGACAGAGAAGCAAAGAGGTGCCACCTCTTTTTTCGCCCAGGGTGGCAGCGGGAAGCCCTGGTGGGTTCCGGCTCCTCTCGCCTGTGGTGCCTGCGCCCTCGGGGGCAGCCCTGCCTGGGAGGCTCGTGCCGGAAAAGAGCCCTCTCCCCAAGGCCCCCCTGTGCGTTCCTCGAAGTGGGCTTTGCGGACAGCGTTTGTTTTCGGGATGGCAGTGTAGGGGGACGTGGTGAGCAGAGCGTGCGCGGGTCTACTGGCTTCGTCCAAGCGCCTGAGTTGTCTCCGGCTTTCTGGCACCCCGCGTTACAAGTGTTATGCACACACACATCCACCCAGACCTACCAGTGTGAGCAGGTTCTCCCTTCCCTGTGGGCGCACCTTTGTCGCTCTTAGAAAAGGGCATTCAGAATTGGGGGATGAAGTCTGGTCTCATGTCACGTCTGGGCCACTGCTCTCCACAGACCGCAGGGCGCAGCACAGGACGCATCCATGCGAGGGAGAGACTCCATTCAAGCACGAATTAAGGGGGGTGGGGGACAGCTTGAGTCATTTGTAGGTGCGTGTTTTTGAGTTCGTGACCAATCCATAATTCCTATTCCCTGAAAAACTGCGACGCAGTTCACTCTGGCAAAGGGTCTCTGCGCTTGGGTGACTGTGAGTTTAGGACAGACTTAGTGTGGCCAAACGCGGATTGCGCAGCTGCCTTCCCTTGGTCGTGGCGTTCACGCAAGGTGTCTGCAGAAGCCCTGACGCTGCTTAGCGCGGCCCGGGAAACTAACCTCTGCCTCGGACGTTTCCGGCTGGCTCTCACCCCGTCTCTAACCGCATGGGCTCCGAAGCACTCGAGCATGTCCGAGTCAGAAGAGCCACGGCATGCACACACGCCGTGCTCCCCCCTGCTGTGCGGCCTCGCGGGGAGCCCAGAGCCCGCCCGGGTCTGACGCTCGCGCCCCTCGCACTGCGCCGTCTGCGCGCAGACGCAGGTCGCCGAGTACAAGCAGCTGAAGGACACCCTGCACAGGATCCCCAG
>NW_007247438.1:175477-176539 GCF_000164805.1 Carlito syrichta
ACACCCTGTGGCTTCTTTATGCTGACGCGCTCCGATTGCCTTTTCGGGCTGTCTGGAAATAGCTCCTCGTCGTCCACCGCAGTCGCCCTGCCCAGCCACCAGCAGAGCCCCGCCGCTTCCATCCTGGCCCGCCCCAACCGCCTCTTGCCACCCCTTTCCCCTCGGCCACCCCGCTCTGCTCAGCGCGTCCCCAGACCCAGCCTAGGCTCCTGCGCAGAGACATCCCCGCGTGGGTCCTTCTGGGCCCGCTTATGGCATGGAGCGCAACGGCCTCCAGCTCCAAGCCTGGGTTCCAGGCCACGGACTTTCTCCTCTAAATTTACGGAATCGACGTTTCCTTGTGTTCAGCGCTGCGTTCTCTCCATCCACCTTGGTGGACGCAGATGTTCTGGTTCCTGCGACTCGTGCTGCTGCGAACGCCAGTGCGGGTGTCTCTCTGATGCGCTGACACTTCTGCTCTTGGTTCTGTGCCTGGCAGGGGTTGCTGATCGCTCAGTGATTCTAGTTTGAGCTTTCCGAGGAGCTCCCGCGCTGTCTTCACAGTGGCTGCCCCGGTTTACAGCCCAAGGCTTCCCCTTTCTCCGAGTCCTCACTGACCAGCACCCATTGTTCCCTGTCCCTTTGACAGAAGCCATCGTAACTGGGGTGGGAGGGTATCTCAGGAAGCCAGGCTCACAAGACACGCTCTCCTTCCTCTCGGTTCTTTACGTCTCTGCTTTGTGCCATCATCCGGGAGGGTGTGTGCGTTGCTGGAGTCAGTCGGCCTCCCTGGGTCTCACCTTTTGTGGGAGACCTGAGCCACGGCTTCGGGCCACACATTCCCCGAGAGTGTGAGGTCACCAGCTGCCTGCCTTGTCTGTGTCGGGTGACCACACACGTGATCACAGGGGGAAGCCAGCCCTTGTGAGACGCCCCTGATCCCTGTGAAAAGGCCAGCAGCAGGTCACACTTCCTGCTAGGGAGGCGGGGCTCCCTCGCTCACAGAAGCCAGGGCAATCAGGAGGACGTTGGGAAAGAGGAGTTGGTGGGCTCCGGCGCCCTGGGAGTCTACGTGCCGTGCTG
>NW_007247438.1:176559-189095 GCF_000164805.1 Carlito syrichta
CAGCTCCGTGTGTGTGTGTGTGTGTGTGTGTGTGTAAGCTGTGACACTGAGAGATCATTTGCTCACGTGGCCACTGGAAAGTTGGAAGCCAAGTGCTTCATTTTAAAAATAGTTCTTCTGTTTAAAACAGTTAGGTCTCCAAACAGACGAGCAGGCTCTGTGCCAGCCTCACATTAGATATCTCACCTTTCTGAGGTATCTTTTGAAAGTGTATCTGGGGGTCTTTATTACACTTAATCACACACGTACGCTTGTTGAAAGATTCCCACGTCTTTTGAAAAAGTGTTGAAAAGTCTTGTTGGATGCGTCTCCGATGACACCTGTCAAACTCTGCCACTTGATTTGTGTCACTGAGTTTGTGACACTTGTGTCCCTGCAGGCAACAAGCTCATTATGACGCCATGGATAATGATATCGTTCAGGGGGCAGAGGACCAGGGTGTCCAGGAAGAGGAAGGTGGCGGTAAGACTCCTTAGATGAGGCATGTTTTAATACAGCGGCGTGGTGACATCAGGCAGTACCCGTGAACCGGTGTCACGCTGTGTCAGTGAGCTGCATGCTTACCTGAGGATGTGCAGGGGAGGTTTGTGAGTCGTGTGTCTTTTGTTGGTGTTGTGTTCTTGCGTTTTTGTACGTTTTCCTCAATCGTGCAGACTGGCAGTGAAAATTGCTCTAACATGTTCCCTGCCATTTAAGCTTTTTATGTAGTAAGTGGTTATTTGTGACAAATTACCATCAAGTGATGATGTTTTGGGAAAGTTCCACATACTCTTCTTATCTTTGTACCCCTGGCTTAAAGTTTTCTCAGATTCGGTCATGAGTAGCTTTCATTTGTGGCAAGTATCTCGTGTGTAACATGTCAAATACTACTCACTCTGATTGTGAGCAGAAGGTAACTGTCTTTTCAGCACCACTAACACCTGGATGTGTGTCCTTAAACTAGGAGAGTTTAAGGGAGAATGATTAATTGCACACAGCCTCCCTCAGTGGCCTGGTATGGTAGCTCATGACTTTTTTTTTGAGTTGGAGTCTCACTCTGTCGCCCAGAATGGAGTGCAGTGGCACGCTCCTGGCTACCACAGACTCGACCTGCTGGGCTCCAGCGATCCTTTTGCCTTAACCGTCCGAGTAGCCGGAACTACAGGCAGGCACTACCCCGCCCGGCTAGTTTTTGATTTATTGTAGAGATGAGGTCTCGCCAAGTTGCCCGGGCGGGTCTCGAACCCACGGGCTCAGGCAATCCACTCGTCTCAGCCCCCCAAAGTGCTGGGATGACAGGCTGAGCCACGGAGCCCTGCTACTCATGACTCTTAGAGTCAGGAAACGGTTGCCTTTTGTCTCCCACGTGACACTTCAGGCTCTTTTGTCCTGCGACTGGTAAGACTGGAGAATGTCTGTCTCTTCCTTCCTTCACGAGCCCCCAGTGCGCGTGAAGCCTAGCAGTGAGGGAACCTGCGTCGCGTTCTCAACACACTAAGCGCTCGCTTCGCCTTTCCTCGAGAGTCTGACTTATTTTAGAGAGCAGTCTGTTCTTCTCTGGGTTGCTCCTATAGTTGTTTTTATCTGAATGTTTTCTCAACAAGCAGCAGGCAGCTGTCTGTGTGTGTTGCGTGTGCCATGTCTGTGCCGTGATGTCAGCAGCTCAGTCAGAGCCCTTGTGGCAGGCTGTGTGGGTCTGAGCTTCTCGGATGGGCTGCTTCTCCATTTCCTGAGACGTTATCCGTTTCTTCTTGGGAGCCTCACTGTTTCTTCTGCTAATACCAAAAGTTAGTTGGCTGTTTGAGCAATGTCCAGTCAACTGGGCTTTGTTTTACTGGGAACGTTTGATTGTTGCTGTCTTCTTGCATAATAAGGGGAGATCGCAGCCCCTGGGAGAGTCCGCTGAAGGAGGCGTTTCATTGGACTCGCGGTGGGCTGATTGCAGTTCCTTTGACTCGCTAGCTTATGAACGAGACAGCCAGCACCAAGATGACGGAGAGGGAAACCCAGGTCACCGGCATGAGTCTCGTGAACAAGGGCCCCGAGAAGCCGACCTGGAGCCTGAAGCCGATGTAAGTGTCCCCCTTCCTCTCCCGGCACCAGGAAACCACAGGGTGGGGAGGAAACCTGCAAGCTGACCTGATGCCAGCCTCTGCCCCAGGTGTGCCTGTTATTCACCAGCATAGGAGGGAAGTGATGGGGAACTCTGCGTGAGCAGTGTTTAAGCTCTAAACCTTGGTTCAGGTGTGTGGGCTGAGACCGGGCAAAAGGTCACCCTTGAGAGGGGACACAGAGTGTTTCCTCTGATGACTTTCAGCTTAAAAAAATTAAAACCTAGGGCATCCGAGAGGCAGAGAAATAGGTGGTGATTCTGAATGGTGGGGAGCGAGGCAAGTGTGGAAGCAGTTATGGGACCAGCGGCGGAGCTTTGCCTCTCGAGCGCAGCCTGCGGGCTCAGGTGACGGGTGACTGATCCCAGCTGTCAGTGGCCGCTGTAACAGGCAGATAGAGAAGGGTGAGCAGCTTAGGCGTGAAAAGGCCTGTCCAGGTCCCGTGACGTGGAGATGTGTTCTGTGACATGGAGATGTGTTAGCAGGTAGACATGGGGTGACCAGCAGTGTGCTGCGTGTTGACCCAAAGAAGACCGAGACCCCAGTTCAGCCAAGTGGTTCCAGTGCTGCCAGTGAAGCTGGTGCGTCTGTCCCTGTGTGCGGGTGGCTGTTAAAACTGACATCGGCTCTCCTGGCAGATTTTTGTCCTGGGACGCCCTGGCCTTCTTGCCATGCCTTCTAGTTAGGACTCATGATGCTTACCCCTCCCCCTCTCAGCAGTTGTGTTGGCGTGTGCCAGCTAGGCCTGCCCTTGCTACTTGGCTGCAGTCACCTGGTGCACTGTGTGCACTTGTGCAGAGATTGCTTGACACTGTTTTCCTGAAGAGAACATACCCTGTTTTCCCCATATTCTCACACGGATCCTGATAATGCACCAGAGGAGATCCACAGGATGGTAGGCTGGAGTTTGGAGTCATCGGGGCTCCATGTGATGGCGACTGCGTGGCCAGCAGCGGTGACGTTTGCACTTGAAGCGTGTGGCCAGGAGATGAGTTGAACTGCAGTGTACTCCTGGGCGTGCTCGGGCTCCTGAGTGAGGTGGTCTCATCTGGGGATGCCGAGAGACCAGGCTGTAGGACGTGTCTGCGATGACAAGCCTTACCCTTCCTGCCCATCTCAGACTCTGAGGTCAGAATCTGTGAGGATGCGTTTCACCTGGAAGGCACTCGGGAGATGAAGTGGAGAGTTGGAGTAATTTTGGAGTTGATGATATGAAGCATTTGTGGAACGCGGTCCCCAAGAACGCCTTGAGGGGTGATGGGTGTAGGCGAGAGTGTCCGTAACATGTAAAAAAAACCCTGTCAGCCAGTTGAGGCGCGTGGTTCTTTTTTTCTCCCATCCCTGGCCAGTTCATGTGTCAGTTTCATGGTTTGCTAACAAACCAGATTCAGGCTAGAAATCGACCGTTTATTTTGCATTTGTCTTGCCTGTCTTCTTGGATCCTCTTCAAAGCCCTGTCTTGTGGGGGGGTCCCTCCCCGCCCCAGTTGCTTACGGGGCAAAACCACATGTAGAGGGAGCTGTGTCTGCAGAAAAGTCAGTATGGCCAGGGACAGATCCGTTGGCCGGATAAGTCTCCCACCTCAGCTGGTACTGATGTGCTCGGCCCCCTTGGTCCTCTGACTTCCGCCAGCTGCCTTTCTTGGTGTCTGTTCAGCTTTGCTCGAGTTGCTCGTGCCAATGGGGTCTTGAGGACTGTTTTGGAGTCACTTGCAGGAAAGATGGGCTGTGTACACTTAATTTTATCCATCAGCTCCCGACAAGTAAAGCAGGAATGTTCTCTTGTTGGCGGGTGTGAGACTCTCAAGTCTCAGCAGGGCCATAACTGGGCAAGCCAGCAAAGGGCGGTCTCTTGATGGCAGGTGCTGGACACTCAAGTCTCGGCAGGAGGGAGCTGGGTGAGCCGGTGACGGCTGTGTCACATTCTGCACGTGTGGCCTTCCGAGTGATGGCAAACCGCCCCTCAGTTCTGAAGCGGTGGCTGCTCTTTGTTAAAACCTCGCAGAGGGCGGCCGTGGAGGATATAAACCCGGCAGATGACCCCAACAACCAAGGTGAAGATGAATTTGAGGAAGCTGCGCAGGTGCGAGAGGAGAACTTGCCGGATGGACACGGGGAGCCGAGGCAGACTCAGCAAAACCAGGAGGAGGCGGACATGGAGGAGCACTTGGTGGTGAGAGCGGCCAGGGGTGGATCTGGGCATCTAGTGTACATGCCTGGGGCACTTGGAGGTGAGAGAAGCCATGGGGTGGGTCTCCCAGCATCTAGGGCGCACCTGGAACACTTGTGGTAAGAAAGGCCAGGGGCGAGTCTCCAGGTGTCAAGTGCACTCTCCTGGGTGTGTGGAGGTGAGAGTGTTGATTGGGACAGGTCTACCAGCATCTAGGGCACACCTGGAGCACTTGGTGGTGAGAGAGACTGGGGGCGGGTCTCTGGGCGTCTAGTGCACGTGCCTAGGCCCTTGGAGGGGAGAGTTGGCAGGGGCAGGTCTCCAGCAACTAGGGCACGCCTGGAGCACTTGGTGGCCAGTCTCTGGGTGTTGAATGCTCACCTGTGGGTGTCTGGGTCAGCTGTGTGTCACGTGGGCTGGAGGTGGCACACCTGTGGGTCTGAGACCTACGCTGCAAGCGAGGGATTGGGCGTCCTGGGCTTCGCATCAGAGGCAGCCACCCGTCTCCTGGCCGCGGCACCTTGGGGTGTGCCATCCGCGTGGCATGAGTCTCATTCGTCTCCGGTGCACATGAGGCATCTGTGGGAACGGCAGCCCCAGCCTCCCCTCTCGTTTCAGCAGGTGGCAGGAAATCCGGACCAGCAGGAGGACAACGCTGACGAGCAGTACCAGGAGGAGGGGGAGGAGGAGGTACGGCTGGACGGACTGCTGGGTTGTCACCCTGACCTTGACCTCACACTGATCTCAGCAGTGGTGACATTGGCCCGCTTTGGTGGAAATGTGCAGGGAGCCTTCTGCAGGACATGAAGGGGGCTTTCAGGGGACATGGGCCCTGGCAGGGAAAAGCCGGACCACAGACCCCGTCTCTCCGATCCTCCCCAGAAGTGTTGGGAAGACGTTTGGCTTTCCAGGATTGGTGGGCTGAGGTGACTGGGTTGTTTACAGGAGCATTTTCTCTCGTCTCCCCTGCACGTTGAGGGAACCTGACTCACCTCGTCTGCCCTTCACAGGACACCCCCAGCCATGTGCACAGGGGACACTCAGTAGTCTCTCCTGGCCTTTTTCCTCATCAGAGCCCATCTTAATTAAGCGTGGCACATTAGGGAGGAAGGACACGCAAGGAGCTCCACTGAGTAAAATGCACCAGGACAGGACTTTTTAGTTCATGTCTCCTTTTAGTTTACTTTTGCTGCCAACTTCTGGCTTCTTATGGTTCATTAGAGTTCCAGAACTGTCGTGTGCCACGGTCCTGTAGGTGACCAGGGGATGCCATCTGTGCTGCCACGTTACCACAGCACCCTGCCATGTGGACCACAGCAACACTTGGGAGTCTGATACCAGTTAGGCTGAGGCCCCATGGCTGGTCTCTGTGGCCCAATAGATAGTTCCGCAGTTACAACCCTGGCTCAGAGCCACTTCCCAGCCAGGTGTCATCAGATTTGCGACTCTGTTCCCGGTGCCCCTCCTAAGAGCACGGCTGCCTGTCAGTGGGCACAGGTCTACCCCCAGGAGACCTCAGAATGTACGTGCTCTGGCTTCCGACAGGGCCCGTATACCCACCCTCTGCCCGACCCTCCCCGCCCCCGCTACTTGCCTCAGCTTAGCCAGACTGCCGCGAGCTGTGCGTGCCTGGGCCAGGACAGAAAGGGCATTGCTCTCAAAGACCAGCAGTAGAGAAACCCGCAGCCTTGAATACGGAGATAAGAAAAAGGGCTTCTTCATCTGGGCTGCTTATACCAGGACGCCTAGATGAGTGTGACTTTGTTTTCTTGACATCAGATGCCAGGAATCCTGGCGGGATCAGAAGAGAAAAGGTTCACCTTCCTTTAGAAAAATTCAGAAGGGGATACTTGAAGGTCTAATCAGTGTTTGCTGACTCCTTGTCACCTGGGTGTTGTAATCAGTCAAGGTGGAGGAGAGAAATATCGAGATGCGGGCAGCATCTGAAAAGGAAGGAGGGAAAGACAGAGGCGAGAGGGAACGGGAAACTTGGGGCAAGGGAGGAGGCCATGGGCTCACACCACCCAGACCCGGCCACCCCCGGGCCACTGCTCCCGCCCAAGCCTGGGCCAGGGGCGCGTGCTCTTCTGTACCTGCTTGTCTTGTGTCTTACACAGTGCCACCCAGGTCTGACTGCTGTGTTTCCAGCCCCCTCCCGCACAGGCTCTGGGTCCCACCCACGTCCAGAACCTGCGCCCCTTGTGCAGGCTGTCCTTGTGTTCCTTCCTGAGCCGTCCATCCCAGTGTCTCCCAGTTCCACCCACTACCCGCGGGTCTTCCCTGAGCGGGATGGGGTGGGCCCAGATGCCACCAAGGCGCTGGTGACAGAGTTGCAGCCCTCAGCTGGCTGTGCAGGGAGAGCACTGGAGGCACGTGGGTGTGGGAGCACCGTGGGGTGGCCTGCGAGGCTGCATGTGTGGGCGGTGGCATCTGGACACCCAGAGGCCGTGAGAGCCAGGGCACTGTGCTTCCTTTCATCTCCTCAAACCTGAGTCTCGCAGCCCTCCTGCCAGCCAGGATAGACCTCCCTCCCCCGACACTCCCCTCTTGTCCAGCCCACAGTCTAACTGCCAGCATTTGCTCTGGGAGGAACTTCACATTGCCGGGCAATCCTTGTTCCAAGATGCAGCCGGCAGGCTTACAGGCTTGACCTCTGCAGGACCCAGACAAGTGGAACTGAGGAAGAGTGCCCTGGCCTGCCCTCTCTTCCCTGGGTCAGTGGGGCAGTCTTTATAGGCATCAGCATAAGAGGGATGCCCAGTGTTCCTTGCCTCTTGTCTGGGATTGTTGGAATGAGAGGCGCGCGGGTTCTGACCCCTTCCTCAAGCTGCGCATGTCTCCAGTGTTTCACCTGCTTCTGAGCAAACGAGATTAGTGACAACAGTGCCAACAAGTGCTGTGAATGCTTATGATTATTTAAATGTTCAAAAAACTTGCTTCAGTGACTGCTTGAAAAATGCCTAAATTTCCCCAATGGAACTGAAGGCAGTCATGCTCAGGAGAGAGAAAGCACCCGGTCTTCGCCCATCTTCGATGGCCAAGTGTGCGCCCACAGCTGCCAAGTGTGCGCACTGCTATACCAGAACCAGCCCCGAGGCACCCTGTCAGGCACTCTCCTGTTCAACACACTCGGCAAGCCTGGTGCCTGCCCCGTGTTGCCGTGGGCCTTTGGTCAGTCATATCCCTCCCATCTTGGATCCCTGTGCCGCAGCCTCCCTCAGGCTCAGCCTGCAGTCCAGGCCAGCCGTGATGACCTTGGTGTGGGGCGCATAGGGCGGGAGCTGGCCAGGCCCACCTTGTCTTCAGGGCGTCCGCTTCATTCTGTTTTGGTTATTGATCAAGCGCTGTGTTGTCACCTTGTTTCTAAACGCCTGTGGCGTTGGGCTCCAGTGGGTGACCCGCGGTGACAGCACCATGTGGGCTTCAGCGGGGAAGGGGGTGGGCACAGGTGCCGTCTCGTTACACAAGCCTGGCGGCTGCTGGCATGAGTCCTCACGGAAATCGACAGGCAGAGGTGTGACGGTTGGTTAGAAACACCGCTCTTTCACGGATCAGTTAGAAACCCCATGCCACCACGTTCCTTTTCCATCGTGCCTTTAAGATGAGTTCCAATTACTTTGCCCCAAACATGAAAAATATGTTAGTAGAATAATAAAATGTCCCTAATTGTGTTTTCTCCACATGTCTGGAAAATTGCAACATTTTTACTTGTGGGTTTCCTAAATTAAAGAGTCACTTAAACCTAAGCTCATCCTGACACCGGGTAGCCCCGTGAGGGTTTCACAGCAGGTTCCACGGGTGGAGAAGACGGTACCTAACAGGCTGATCATCGCCTGGTCTCCAGGCTCCCCTGTGTTACATGGAAGTGGTTCTCAGTCTTCTCTGTGGCCAAGGTCGCCGTGAAGAGCGTGACAAACACAAGTCTCGGACCTGACCTTGCCTTGGAGGATCTGGTCTTGTCTGTTGTGGAATTGAGAGGTGCGAGCTCTTCGTAACGCCTGGGCTGGCAGTTCAGGACCACACTGTTCTGAGTGGTTTTGGGCAGCCCACTGTGAGTGCCCTGGAAAGGCCAACCTCCATCTGGGTAGCTGTGCCCATTTGCTAGAGACTTTCTTGCCAAGGTCTTAAGGGCCCCATGACGTCCCAGTGACACACAGAAAATGAAAGGTCTTTGGTTTTCATCCAACCTTTTTATTTTGCAGATAACAAACCTGAGCTTCAGAGAGGTTAAATTTTTAAAGGTCACTCAGCTTGTTGTTAATCGTTAGAAACATAATTAGGGATCGCCCAGGTCTGATTTTTTTTTTTAAGGCTACCACAATTGGGTGTACCAGGCATGCTAACCATATAGTTAATATAGGCAAGTTTTCTGCAGAAATTAGTGCAGAAAGAATAGCTAACAGTTACCATTTTTTTGTCACCTCTAATTCTTTTAAGCAACAGTCATCTAGGTGATGTCCTCTGCCAGGGAGGGTTGGGCATCTGAGCTCATGCCCAGCCTTGGCCCTACCAGAAATGGGACACACAAAAATATTTGCATGCTGTCTTTGATTTACATTTTGGGGTCAATTATTGGGATCAATTAAACAGTAATAATAGTGTGTATAAGGGAAAACTTCTTAAAACAGAAAGATTGTATTAGAATACTAAGGAGATGGATGTGTGAGGTAGTTGAATAGACTTTTGTGAAGAAATTACAGTGGCCAAATTCTGTTTCCTAGGTATCTCCAAACAGAGAAATTTGTTATAGAATAGAGACATCAGTTTTCCCCTCCTGGCCGACAGGCAGTGGTGTCTCTGTTTTGACCTTCATGGAAGAGTCTGTTTGCCTGTATTCGTGTTTAGTGACCCGCCTTCCCAGTGTGCCTTAGGCCATGCAGCAGTGTGCTCAGCATGTGCCTGGGCACAGAGGACCGTGATAGAGGGAGAAAGGCAATTTCCACCTTCCTAGAACTTCCGGGTTTCCACTTTCCCTCCCACTTGGAAAAGGGGAACTTTGGATGGTGTAAGTGAAACTTCTTCGGGTGTGTTATACTTGAAGTGTGAACCCACACGCAGAGAAATCGGAAATTCAGACAGACCAGTTATCGATTCAGCATCCGTCCCATTGATTTTTGAAATAGTATTATCCATTTTTTCACACCTGACACACAAGTTAAGCCCTCACCTTCTGTCGCTTCAGATTTATGTTTTGCATAACCTTGTTTCCGCTCTTTTGAATGAACTTTTTGGAAGTCAGTCTGCTGTGCCGAGTGTTGAAATGATAAAGATGTCACGCGACATCTATGGTCTGTCTCAGGTCCAGGAGGATTTGACTGAGGAGAAGAAGAGGGAGCTGGAACGTGACGCCGAGGAGCCTTACGCAGACAATGCCGAGAATGTATGTGTGCGTGCGTGGGCCGTGGGTGCCTGTGCGCGTGTTCAGGTGCTCGGGAGGTGGGTGTGTGTGTCTGGGGCGGGTACCGGTGGGCACCAGCGCCTCCAACTGTTGCTTAAATGAATTAGAGGTGACAAAAAATGGCAACTTTTAGCTATTCTTTCTGCACTAATTTCTGTAGACAACTTGCCTATATTAACTATATGGTTAGCATGCCTGGTACACCCAATTGTGAGAGCCTTAAAAAAAAAATCAGACCTAGGCGGGCACTAATCATATTTCTAATAATTATCAACAAGCTGAGCGGCCTTTAAAAATTTAACCTCTCTGAAGCTCAGGTTTGTTATCTGCAAAGTAAAAAGGTTGGATCGAGTAGGTCCACCCAGGCTGAGGGGACATCATGACAACACGAGGTGTGGAGAGGGGACAGCACCATTGCCTGGAGACTCGCCTCTCCCTGTTTCCTTGTCCCTGGTGTCGAGGGGTGACATCGGGCTGACTCCACAGCCTGCCTCCTGGCTTCTGCTTTTCCTTTCACATTCAGGCCGAGGGTAAGACCAACGAGGGCGAAGAGCAGGAAATCCGCGAGGACAGCCGCCCCACTGGCCGCGAGGAGCACTATGAGGAGGAGGACGAGGAGGACGACCGGGTGGCGGGTGCCAGGAAGCCCCGCGGAAAAGCCGAAATGTAGCCGCCCGTCTCCAGACAAGGCTTCACCAGTGGGCCCTGCCAGCCGCTCAGACCTCAGCCTGCCTGCTGAACTCGCGGGCATCGGAGTATAAGATGTTAGGGTTTAGACTTTTTCAAAGCTTTTGTATTAGAAACGCCCGTACATTTGTATGAATATATTTTGGTAACTTAGGCTAGAGCTTATTTTATATTTGAGCTAGACGTGAACAGAAAGAAAACAGCCCCGTGGACCTTAGGCGCCGGTCCCGTTTTTTGTAGATTCCGCGATGCTGGAGAAAGCGTTGAGTTTGTGTGTGATCTGACTTGGTGCCTTCCTGGCTTCTGCGCTCCAGGTGTCCCGAATTAGCCTTCGCCACAGTGCAGGACTCCAGAAGGGGGGAGGGGGGATGTCCCGTGGGCTCATGGCTGCCCCCAGAGTTCTAGTGTCTGGCTCCGAGAGAGTTCTCCCCAGCCTGTGGCTCTGGGGCGAGATTCACATGCCAAGGGACACCAACCAGAAAGCAGTTGTTCCCCAGACACTTCAGGACAGTTGGAGGAACGCTTGATGTTGCCTACAATCGCAGTGGTTCTGCTTGAGAGGAATGATGATGCTAAGTCTTCTGTGGCAGTAACCCGGGCCTAATCAGATGTGTCAGTGTCCAAACAAGGTATGGCCACATCAGCGTATTAACCGTGACTTGCTTCAAAATTAACTCGGCGTGTCTGTGTGGTGGTCTCTGGGTGAGCACCCGTTCTCAGTGCTTTTTTCTGAAGTCACCTGGTGCTGTCCTCTGTCAGTATCTAGTTCCCTGCAGTCACCTCCTTCCTTCTCAAGCTCTGTGCCTCTGGTGGAATCACATCGATGACAGATACGAATCAGGAGGCATACAAACGATACGGTGTAACCAGGTGACTTTTCAGAACGAGACGCGAAAGTATGCCTGGGTATATGATAGACCCTCATGAGTTTTCCATTTACTGGAATCGGGTAAGCTTTTTGCCTGTTTAAGGCATTTTAATGGCTATGAATTATTATAAATCCTTTTAAATAAGAAGCACAAAATTTCTTGTGAAAGGGAGACGAATTTCAGTCACAAGCATAAAGATCTTTGAATACATAGAACTAGATTATATGATTCGTATGTGTGTGGTTTTGTAAGAATACTCTCAGATTAAGTTTTAAAATTTCATTTTCTACCATTATTAGATGAATGGAGCGTTATGTTTAACCACCACACTCATATATGGTTTTGATTATCCCAGTTTGAGTGAGTGTGTATGTCTGCATAGGAATGTTCCGTTCAAATGTATTTTGGATTTACAATAATCATACATCTTACCCTTATGTACAAAAACCTTTTATGTAATGTAAAGTGTATAATATTGTACATAATATTCAGAATACAATTATTTTGGTAAATACAATTAGTTTGTATTTTTAATGTCCCAGTTGCAGTATTTAATTATTCGGACCATATTGAAACTTGATAATAGTCAATAAAGCTAAAAAGAGCAGGTGGCAAATCTTTTGAAGTATGTGATTTTTTAAATTAGTTTCTGATCTTCTGACAGCCTCCGTTCTTTTTTATGAAAGAAAAACTGTGAGAGGTAGCAACATAAATTAATGAACCATAAAATGCCCAACCTGCTCCTGTTTTCCTTATCTTTCTCTGCTTGGATCTGCCTGTGAATTTTTTCCCCATTTTGTAAAGAAAGAACTAAAAGTTTTTATTTTATTGGAGCTAGCTCTGGGGGAAGAGAATTTAAGAGAGTGGCACTTGCACACACACAAAGATGAATCAGAAACATCTTAAATCCCCCAGGCTAGCAGCAGTTGCAACCATTCAGCTCTGGGTTGGCACCTAATTACGGGACCATTCCAGCTTGTGTCGGGGAGAGCTGATCAGCCTGCACCAAGCCACGGTGTCGAGGGGAGCAGAAACAGAGTCACTTGAGTTTCTCCTGCCCGTCAGTCTGTGACTGATGTAGCCAGTAGATCAGAGGACCTGGCACCAGGGACAAAATGAGAAGGGAAAAGGACACGTTTATTTGTGGCATGTAACGAGCACAGAAAACTGCATCCGTACTCACACGGCCGGTAATCTGCAAGCGTGGTTTGGAAAGCATCTGGCAGTCAGAGCACACAGCCTCGGACATTGAGGCAGGAAATTATCGACGCCAATTTCAAGCCTGTGTGCACAGGACCCGCCCCCGCCCCCCCCCCCCCCCCC
>NW_007247438.1:189150-192073 GCF_000164805.1 Carlito syrichta
TGGAGTCCCCTTCTCGTGGCTGAAGAGGTGTTCTCCTGGAGCCCTCGACCTTTGACCTGAGTTCTTCATGTTGCTTTTTTTTAAATTCCTCTTCCTACATTGTGCTGTTTTATTACATCCCGGGGCCCATTGCACAGCCTAGAAAAGGTGCGTTAAATCAGCTTCCATTTTGGAGTCACCTTCCTGGGCTTGGGTGGCCCTGTCTCTTCCTAATTTTCACAACTGAGCTTGCCTTCTTTACCACTAAAACCTGCTTACCTTTCTAGGTTTTCCTCTCTCCATTCACTCCGTTTCTCCAGACAGAAGCATCAGGCTCATTCGTGAGGCCATTTTCTCTCCCCGCGGCTGCACCCAAGGGCCTTCTGTTGAAGCCGGCACTTCTCTTTGTCCCGCTCTCTTGGGGCAGACCCTTCCCCTCCCACCTGAAGTAGTAGAATTGTCCCCTAGCTCATTTGCTGGGGCCCTCCCTGCTGCCAGTCCCTAAAAGCTGTATGGGGGGGATTTTTCCAAAGGCAACACCGACAGCACCCCGTTGTAAAATTATATTTGACAAATTCCTGCAGCCCCCAGGACAAAGTCCAGACGTCTCCACATGGCCTGCATAATTCTTCAGGATCGGGCCTCACCTTACCTCCTCAGCCTCGTGACTTCACTTAATACCAAATCATTCTAACCGGGATTCCTCTTTGCCAAGCACACCCCTCTCCAATGTCCTGGGAAGCAACCTTGACTCATCTTTGGTCAGGAAACTGACTAGCCGGGCGGCTGCTACTGGCCGCATCTCCTTGGACAAGGTACTTGGTCCAGGACAGGCTCTCGACCCAAAGCACGCCCATTTGGCTCCTTCCCTGGGCCTTTGTGTGGAAGGCAGTCCCTCTGTGGTGTTTCTACACGGCTTGTGACCGTTTTTCCCTAGACTCTTTCCAATGAGATTTGCGTAGCATGCAGCCTCGGAAGCCAGAGGTCACCTTTCCTCTGGGCCGGAGGACTTGGGTAAATGAGATGATGCCTTCCTTGGGGGAAATGTTTGGTCAGGTTTGCCAGCAGTTCCTGAGAGCAGGAGCCTCAGCGCTGACAAGCTCACTGGGCAGCCTCTGTACTTGGGGGCTGACAGGGACCCTGGCGCTCACACCGCTGCTGTGTCTGAGAAATGAAGTCCCCAGTCTCAGACCGCACAGGCCGGGGCCGTCTGCCAGCATCCACAGGACTGCAGCAGGCTAGCCTGGTGATTGTGAGATGGGTACAGCCTCAAGTCTTGCACAGTCCTCAGCGTGTTTCCAGGCTGGAGCACACAGGAAGTAGCAGCTCTCTGTTCTCTCCACTGGCGAAGCTGCTGTGTGATGAGCTCAGGGCTTCTGGTGTCCATTTACTTTGTAGTGTGGAAAAGAATAGTCAATAAAAGTAGAGAACAAATCTAGCCCTGATTCAGCAGTTTTTGACCAAAATTGGCATTACCCCCATGCCTCACCCTCCTTATTCAACCCGATCTCGCCCGAGCAACTCTTTTTTCGTTTCCCCAGATGAAAAAAGTCCTCAAGAGGAAACGTTTTGCCAACGTGGAAGACACCTCTTCCAACAAAAAAACAGCGGAAGCACTCAAGGGCATCAAAATTGATGCGTTCAAAAACATTTGCACAGTGGAAAAAGCTTCTTGGTAGGTGTATTGCATCAGACAGAGAATACTTTGAAGGTGACTGAAATTTAAACGTAAGAACAAATGCACAATTTTAAAAATAAATTCCAGGTGTTTTGGGTTCCCCTCGTGTGTTCTGAAAGTGGGGAGACCCACTGTTGTATCCCAAGCACTGGCATATAGTAGGTCTTCAGTGCGTATTTGCTAGGGAACTATCTTATAGTCCTCATCTGTGAAAGGAGAACATTGATTATTTCAAGACCATACAACAGGAATTCTACCCAGCAGAATGTGATTCCACTGCTAATTCCAAATATGTGCAGGGTTGGTCAGTGTTCAGGGTCATGTTCTGAGTTTCATAGATTAAGAAGGTGTCTATTAAATTCTGCAAAAAAACAAATACCAAGAGAGTCGAAATAGGAGGTCTCAGCCTCAGGATTTTAAGGAGGAACCAAGAAATTGGAATTACCTGACCTAAGGAAGATGTAACATATGCCTTCTTCTTTGAAGCATGCACCGTCACAGAAGGAATAAGGGATTCTTTGAGAAACAGGTGACTAGACTCGTGCAGTCTAGAAGGGTTTCCAAATCAGAGTATATTTGACAATTAGTTGTGATTCACAGACGCCTGCCTCGGCAAGGGACAGATGCATTGGCCTCCTAGACATGGTCCTGAGACGTGGGGGGCGAGTTGGTCTGGCAGAGGGGATGGCACTCACCCTCTGGCTGTCCCTTTGTCTGCACACACGTCTTCTCTTGTGCCCATTGGGGCAGGCCCCGTAGCCACAGGCATGGGCCCAAGACCCAAGCTGGACCGGTCCTGGCGCCTGACCTCCAGGTCATGGGGTTGGCTGGAGGAAAGGACGCGTCCCAAAGTAGCCTCCCTTCCCACTCCAGGTTTCTACCCTGAGTCTGGATGAAGGAAACTCTCTCTGCCTGTGGTGGTGTTGGCATGAAACAGGAGTATCGGGAGCTGCCAGCAGCCACTGTCCTCACCACGTGCAGAACAGCCCTTGGCAGCAAGAAAGAATGATGCCGACAGGGACAGAAAAGCAGGAACAGGGTGAAGGAGGTGGGGACTGTAAGAAAGGAGAATCAGAAACAGACAGAAAAGCGAATGGTGTTCCAGTTCCCGTGCTCTACTTTCCCTTGATTCAGTTGGCCAGGAAATCTCCCTACTCTGTTTTTACTCAACTAGTTTGAGGAACTTAGACCAAAGAAAACGAAGTTATTTCTTTTTTTTTTGAGTTGGAGTCTCACTGTCACCCAGACTGGAGTGCAGTGGCCGCT
>NW_007247438.1:192229-193916 GCF_000164805.1 Carlito syrichta
GCTGGGCTCCGGCGATCCTTCCGCCTCTGCCTTCCCAGTAGCTGGAACTACAGGTGGGCGCTACCACACCCGGCTAATTTTTTTGATTTATTGTAGAGATGAGGTCTCGTCAAGTTGCCCGGGCGGGTCTAGAACCCCGAGGGCTCAGGCAATCCACTCACCTCAGCCTCCCAAAGCGCTGGGATTACAGGCTGAGCCACCGAGCCTGGCAACGGACTTATTTCAGCGTTATATTTTTTTATGGTACAGAACAATATAAGCATGATAAAGGTAATACTTTTGATTTACATTTACTCATTTTGCCCCAAATATAGCAAGTTTTAATAAACAACGAAATAGTGGTATCCTTTTTTTTTTTCTTTCACCCATCTCTTTTCCCCTTGCATCTGTTCTTGAGGTCCAAAGAATCAGTGATCAAAGCTCAGCGAATACCCTAAAGTTGAATACTCTTGTGTCCACATCATTTTATCTACAGCAAAAGTTGGCAAACCTTTCTTGTAATGGCCAGCTAGTAAATATTTTAGTCTCCTCAGGCCACAGGGGCTCTTTTGATATTGCTCCACTCTCGGTGTACTGCAGAAGCAGCCAGAAACAGGATGTGCAGAGACGAGCATGGCTGTATTCCAATAAAGCTTTATTTCCATAGACAGAAAGCAGGCAGGTCTGGCGTCCACACTGCAGACACCCGGTCTATATGACCCAAACACTTGCTAAAAACAATCATCTCAGTAGAACATAGAGGACTTTGAGACCTTTGACTATTAGACCTTTCCAGTTCTTTGCTGATATCCCTTCTACTTTCAGCTGGCAGGCCCCCACCACAATCTTAGCTGCTGCATTTATGCAGTTTTATGTAATTGGAGATGAAACACTTTTGTCCTCTCCCATCTTGGCCACCCTTGTTCTTCCCATTCCCTGCATGTTACTAGTGGAGCCTGAAATTAAATGTTGTTTCCGTTTATCTGTACACATACACACACACACACACACACAGCATTTCCCATGAAGTAACAACTGATTCATTGGGAAACAGGCTTGCACAATAGGGGATAATGTCTTCCCATCTGATGTGTCCTTTCTTCTTTTAAGAGTAAAGTGTGGCCGGGCACCGTGACTCAAGCCTGTCATCCCAGCACAGAAAGCGCAGGGCGAAAGGATTGCCTGAGCCTGGGGATTCGAGACCAGCCTGGACAACTTGGTGAGACCATGTCTCTACAACATATCAAAAAATTAGTCGGGCGTGGTAGTGTGCACCTGTAGTTCCAGCTACTTGGAAGGCTGAGGCGGAAGGATTGCTGGAGCCCAACAGGTGGAAGCTGCTTTGGCCATGAGCATGCCACTGCACTCCAGCCTGGGTGACGGAGTGAGACTGACTCAAAAGAAAAGAAAAAAAAGTAAAGTATGGGTGTCAATTACATTCTGTTTGTATTATAGTATATTATAGTGAAATTCTTGATCTCAGCTCTGAGAGTTTTGGAGGTTCTGTGGGTATCTGATTTCTGTGAAGTGTATGGACCTCGTAAAATTCAACTTTTTTTTCATATAGGCAATCAAAATGCATTTTATAGTCCCTTAACCCTGGCCAAGAACCTTCTGCAATGGCTTTAAAATGTGCTCACAAGCCGGGCTCAGTGGCTCAGCCTGTAATCCCGCGCCTTTGGGAGGCTGAGGTGATTGGATTGCCTGA
>NW_007247438.1:193943-208157 GCF_000164805.1 Carlito syrichta
CGAGGCTGCGGTGGCCGGGAGCGGCCATGCACTCCAGTCTGGGCGACCGAGTGAGACTCCGACTCAAAAAAAAAAAAATGTGCTCACAAAAATCCTTGATAGTCTTCCCTTCCAGAGTTGGAGCCCAGTTCTTTAACCTTGAGTAAGGGCCAGACTTAGTTTCTAGCTTCAAATGAATAAAATTAAAGGGAAGTGACCATGTGTTCAGACAGCCTCATGAGAAATAAGACCTTCATCCATGTGGCCAGGAATTGAGGCCTCTGGCCAGCAGCCCCGTGAGCGAGCTTGGAGCAGACACTCCAGCCCCAGTCAAGCCGTCAGATGACGCACTATGATGCAGCCTCGCTAGAAACGCCGAGCAGAGCCAAGTCATCCCAGACTCGTAGCCCACACAAACCACGAGTTGATCAGTGTTCATTCTTTTAGGTTTGGGAGTACTTGGTTACATGCCCTAGACAGTGACTGCATCTTCTGAATCATGTTTATGGCTCGAAAGGGCGGCGTCTGTGGCGAAGACAGCTTGCAGTGGTGTGGGGTTCCGAAGCAGCTACCTGGGCTCTGCTGGGAGGCAGGTGCCCATGTGTCAGGGAGGGAAGACAGAAGTCAGCTAATGAGTTGAATGCATTTGAGCCAATTTATTTGTTTAAAATTATTAGATGGGTTTTGGCAGATATCAGTAGCCTTTCCACCTTGGCTACAAACCTGGGGAGTTTTCAGAATAATGACATCAGGGTGCCACTCCCAGAGACTCCAAGTTAATTGCTCTGGGTGCAGTCAAGGCATCAGGAAGTTTGAATTTCCCCGGGAGAGTTTAATGCGTGGCTAAGATTGAGATCGGCTGCTTTGTAAGTTAGAAATTGGAGAGAATGACATTTCCTCCCCAGCGTTTCTCTACCAGATGGCCAGTGACAATGAAAGCAAGTCTCAGTTCCAATCTGCAAAGCTAATATTTACAGACAAGTGGAAACAGATATCCGCAATTCTCAGAAGGCTCAGGGAACTTATAGTTCCCTCTCTGTTAAGGCAGTCTAGACACGCGTAAAGCACGATGGATTTGCTCCCGACAAAGCCTAGAACACGACAGAAACAGAATTCCACTACCTTTCAGATAGATGAATGTCTGCCTCTCCCCTAGAGAGCCCAATATCCTGCGGCCAGTACCACACAGGCACACACCACCATGGCCGGCTAATTATTTTTTATTTATTGTAGAGACAAAGTCTCGCCATGTGACTGAGGCTGGTCTCGAACCCCTGAGCTCAGGCAATCCTCTCACCTCAGCCTACAGCATTGGTATTTTTAAAAAGCTTCTCAACAAATCATGATTGCCAGGGGTAACAGTTGTGGGAAAATTATGACTCTGAAGGGGTGGAAGGCACAGGGGAGCTTTGCGGGGTGGTGAAATTATGTTTGGATTGTGAGGGTGATTATACAAATCTATACATGCATTAAAATTCACTGATGTTGGTGCAATGGTGCACACCTGTAATTCCAGCATTGGGGGAGGCTAAGGCAGAAGGATTGCTAGAGGTCAAAAGTTCAAGAGCAGCCCAGGCAATAAAGTGAGACCTTGTCGCTCTAAAAAATAAAATAAAATAAAATAAGAAAATTGGCCGGATATGGTGGTGCACACATATAGTCCCAGCTACGTGAGAGACTGAGGGGGGAGGATCACTTGAGCCCAGGAGTTAGAGGCAGCTGTGAGCTGTGATCACGCCATTGCCTTCCAGCCTGGGCAACAGAGCAACACCCCGTCTCTAAAAAAAATAAAACTCACTGGCCTGTACAACAAAAGAAAATAAAAGTTTGACCTTATTTTATGCGATCTTAAAAATAAGATAGCGTAACTGAGAAATGCTTTTTGGAAGCTCTCAGATGGTCCTGTGTAGAGCCAGGGTGGAGGCACTGGAATAGGTCCTGCAAGGGCTGATCAGTCATATCTGGGCGTGTGTTCATAATTAGGGCATCGCCAGCATTCACTTCTGGGGTTAACCACCCTCCCCACCTTCCACAGCCCCATGCCCTTGGTCTAGAAGCACGCTGCATGGTCGATGCCGCAGAATTTTTTTTTTTAAATTACAAACACCATAGAAACGAGATAGAGCCACCTTCTCCAGAGTCACCCTGGGGAATTTCAGAACATTGCAGTGGAGCATGGCATGAATCGATAGTTTTATTAATCTCCGTTCTGGGAGAAGAAACTGAGAATACAATCGCCGTGCCCTGCCTTAAAACAATGTTTCTCAAGCCTACAAATTGGCTTTTATAGAACAAAGAATCCTGAATGGAGTGCAGCTTGGTGGCTTAGCTTCATCTCTAAGACCACAGGAAGAAACAAATACATCATGACCAGCGTGCATGTGTGTGTGTGCACATGGTCTCTCAATAAAATAAAAGTTTCCAGGGCCCATGCTCAGGCCTTCCCTATTTCCTGTCAAGGGGGTGTTGACCAGGGCATCGCAACACACTCACTCTACTGCAACACTAGAACTGGACCTTGTCTCTCCTTCCTGCCACGGGGCAAGGAGATGGGAAGGAATCTGACACATGACGACCCCATTTGCCAACTTTCTGAACCTAGACAAGCTTCTCAGTTTTCCCATGCTTCTGTTTGCTCGCTTGGGAAGTGGGATCATCGCGGCATCCTTTAGGCTGTGGTGGGATCAGTGAATCATTCGGCTGACTCAACTCCTAGGTCTCTCTTTGTCCTTTTACATGTAAGTTGCGACTCACTGAGAGAGAGACAGAGGCTGAACACAGAATCCTGAACCGGTTCTTAGGTTGGAGGCCAGAGACTAAATCTGGACTTCTCGTCTTTTTCCTTGGAATCACGTCTTGTAGGGCCTAGGCCTCATCAGAGTTTTCAACATATGGGATATTTAAAGGTCTCAAAAGCAGTATACACTCTTTCACCTTTTGTGATTTGGACACCGGCCGGAGGCAGAAGAATGAAGGGAGCAGTGGTTCTGGCCAAAGGGGATTGGATCAAAATCCAGACAGGTCCCAGGAGGGTCGGTCCCATCCACAGCTTTACCCTAAGCAGGATACCTGCACTTTGGTGGACTTGGCCTATGGAAAATTAACAGTGTACTAGGGAAAGTAAGATGACTGTCCTAGCTAAGGGAAAAGTTGGCCTGGACACACAGTCCAGCAGCCCTGCCCGTTCACTCCCTCTAAGTGCCCGTGGCAGATCTGGACCTCACACACTGAGCAGTTTACTCGGACTATTTATGCAGGCACTTCATAAAACTTTAGAGACATGAAAAAATATGCCTCACATAACAAACATAATTGCACAAAGGATAGGTGAATACCAAGGAATAAAACCATGGCTACCACCTTCCACCTCTCGTTTCTGCTACTCTGGGCACAGGTCGGGGCGGGAATGTTGGATGATGGGCCTCAACCCTCCACTTCTTCACCGGTGGACAGCAGTCCCATTTCACAGACAACTGCTGTTTAGACAAGTGTCCATCCAAGCCAAGATCAGAGGCCTAGAGGAAATCGCGTGAGTGTGTGGCTACATCTGGATAGTTCAGTGGGTTTAAAGCCCCACAAAGACTTTTTGGTTACAAAAGTTGGCAGAGAGGCCAGCTCTCAGCAGTTGCCTCAAGAGAACAATACAATAATTTGCCTACATACAAAGCTTCAAGTTGCAAATTTGTAAAGATGCAAAATGTGCAATCGCATGTCCAGTCCCATGTTAATTCATGTGTTTGGCGTCCTTTTCAAGGTCCTGTACGGTAAGATTTTAAATGTTTTCTTTATTCTTTGTTCATTTTTAATGTATTATTTGCATGAAAACTACTATAAACCTATTACAGTCCAGTAGTCTATAGCTGATTGTGTTAGTTGGGTACCTAAGCTTTGTTGGACCTGCCAAAAAAATTGGACTTAACGAACGTGCGCTTGGAAAGGACCTTGCTTGTATGTAGGAGACTTACTGTGCTTGTTTAATTAAGAAAAGGGATCGGGGGAAAAATCAGCTATATCTTACACATAGGAAAGAAAGAAATGCCAGCATTTAGCCTGAAGATAGCAGGCTTGCTCTACTTGGAGACAAGGCAGGAGCCCACGCAAGCCAATGCTGGCTTCTCACTTCGAAGGTGCCTTTGTGTTTCATGGGCGCACCCATGAAAGTTTTCACGCTGGCCTGACACCAGTTTGTCTGGCCAGGGCCAGGGCCGGAGCTCCTCTGTCTGGATGTCCCGGGAGCCCCTTCCTGGTCCCCTCACAGCCTTCCCAGTGCGACACCTCCCAGGGTTGTTATCGACTTCATTGACACAGCGGTTGCTCCCCGGTTCTCTGCTTTTGTTTGCTTGGGGGTTTCTCTGTTTCATTTTGTTTTGCTGACCAGCTTACTGATATTTGAAATGTTCTTAACTGAACACCAAGACTTGAAGTCCTCAGTCGGGAATGACTGGGTTGGCACCGGGTTCTGTCTGAATGTCGTGGGAGGTCCATCTCCACCGAATCTCAAGTGGCCGCAATGCATGCCACTGAACTCTGGTGACTTGGGGCTGGGGGCTGCCGGGGAAAAGGCCAGAGGACTCTGGCTACCCAGAGGCAGAGGCATCAAGACAAAGGGCTGCAGACCGTGTGCCCAAGGCTTGCCTTTAGCTATGAGCAAAGGCATAAAAATGTTGTGCAGTGAAGCTGAGAGACGACGGTCCTTTCATCCCCACAGATCACTGATGTCGATTTCTTCAATGGCTTCCCAGCCGTCTTGGTGCGGGTGTGAGCAGCGTCCAGGAGCCTCCTCTACCCTCCCTCTTCCTGGCACCTGGCTTCCCCGTTCTCAGAGCTGCAGGAAGCATGTGGTGGGATGGAGACTGGGATTCCCAGTCTTTCCTCAGCTTTTCGCTCCTCCATCCCCACTCTGTAAGTGTCCCTGGGTTTGCGGACAGAGCGGCTGGATTAACAAATACGATGCTTGTGCAGGTGGTGACTGCCTGTTTCCAGGGGTCTGTGCGCCCCTCGGGTGGATGTGTGCTCCTGTGGATGGGCGCTCGCTTGACTCCTGTCCCCCTGCTCTCCCATCCACTGTCTGAGCTCTATGGGGCTGGAAAAGCCAAGACTCGGTGTGCAGAACCCGGCCAGTATCCCATGGTTTCCTGAGCATATTTAGTTTTGAAAAATGTGCTTTCATAAGACTAACAATAAGACACAGTCTACCCCCAGCCAGGGACTGACTTGTGGAAGGAATCTTAATGTACTTTCTGGTCTGTTTTGTTTTTGCGGTTCCAATAAATAAGCTTCTGGTGGTTTACCCGCATTCTTCTTCATGCATCTAGGCTGACTTAGAGGATGTTTCCAAATGGTCTGATTAAGTTCATTCCATGTAAAACTTGAAAGAGCGAGAAATAATCCATATCCACTTAATGAAGAGTTAAGGAAACAAGCTCTTTTCTCCAAATGCGGCTCAACTTTCTGTTTTTAGATAGCGTAAAAAAGCAAATATTCCATGGCTTGATATCGCTACTAATTTTTATATACTATCTATGGTGAGAGAATGTTTTCACTTCAGGCAGAACTCTCAGTAGCCAGTGAAGATGGCCGTGGAAGTTAGTCGCACACACTGCATGGTATAACAGTGCCAATTAGACGTCAGCAGAAACCCCGGTAACAAGCACATGACCTCATCTGTAGGTGGAGCTGATGAATTAGGAGGTACTACATTTATTTCAACATGTTCCCAGCCCAAAACTTAAAGAGAAATCATGTGATTATTACACTGTTTTTCTCCAACTACCTTTTTTTCTGCTCAGCCTGTCATCCCAGCACCTTGGGAAGCCAAGGCAAGTAGATTGCCTGAGTCCGTGGGTTCGAGACCAGCCCGGACAACTTGGCAAGACCTCATCTCTACAATAAAAAAAACAAAAAATAGCCGGGTGGGGTAGCACATACCTATGGTTCTGGCTACTTGGAAGGCTGAGGTGGAAGGATCACCTGAGCCCAGCAGGTCTAGGCTGCGGTGGCCATGAGCGTGCCACTGTGCTCCAGCCTGGGCAATGGAGTGAGACTCCGACTCAAAAAAGAAAAAAAATGATAATCATACTGTGGCAGAGAGGGACTGAAAACAATTAAAATCATTCCTTTTAAAAATCAACGGGCAAGTTCCAGACCTGCTAGACATGGGGCTTGAGAAAACCAAATAGCCAAAGATCGCTTTCCTGGAAAAGCAAAATAGTAATCCATTCACAACCTTACCCCCACATCCTCTCTTTGTGAAGCTATCGGTTTACAACCCCTGCTTGTCATGTGTACCCTGGAGACAATGTTCTTTGCAAATCTGGTTTTTCTAAATACCACCTTGTAAATTTCAAAGGAAGATGTATAGCGGTACAACCCAACCCCCTCCCTTACCTAAACTAACAGATAAAACCCTTCTCTTTCTCCAGGTTGCTCAGCCTTGGAGCATTAGCCCCCAAGTCGTGCTGGTGCTAATAAACCACTACTTCCTAAGACAGCCTCAGTGTAACGGTCTCTCTGTTTTCCTGCAACAATTCCTTCCCTTTACATATGAAAAATGGACGAGCCATCATTTATATTTTGATGGCTAGGATGAGAGCCAGTCAACACCTGCATCTCACCCTCCTCTCTGTTTCTCTATGTGAGTCCCAGGACACAGTTCAGTGTGTGATTCTGTGGGTGATTCCAACTGTGAGCAAGCTTTCCCAGTGACTCAAAAATTCCAAAAGTAAACATGACTTTTGTACCAGTTGAAAAATCATGTGTTTCTACCTGTTGTGTGCTTTGTCTCTTACATGGTCTTTCATGGAAAGCCAGGAAATTGCCAAATTAAACAACAACAAAAAATGTGCAGCTTTAGTTTCATTGTCATTTTTTAGTATATTTGAGTTATATTTTCAGAATTTCTTTTTTTTTAATTAATTAATTTATTTTTTGAGTTGGAGTCTCACTCTGTCGCCCAGACTGGAGTGCAGTGGCCGCTCCCGGCCACCGCAGCCTCGGCCTGCTGGGCTCCAGCGATCCTTCTGCCTCAACCTTCCGAGTAGCCAGAATTACAGGCGCGCGCTACCACGCCCGGCTGATTTTTTGATTTATTGTACAGATGAGGTCTCACTGCCCAGGCGGGTCTCAAACCCGCAGGCTCAGGCAATCCACTCACCTCAGCCTCCCAAAGGCGCGGGATTACAGGCTGAGCCACTGAGCCCGGCTTATTTTCAGAATTTAATGCAGCTGCCAAGTGGCATCAAAAGCAAAATATAGATGTGTGATTTTTTTTGTCCTTTTTGCTCAAAACTGAATATTTCTAGGGTAAAAAAGGAGAGGCTGTGTGAGCAAATAAAGTAAATATTAAACTGTCTTTGTATAATTACAAACTGGCTTCATATAATGAGAACTGACTTTTGTCATTTTTGCGTCCACTTAATAAAATAATTGCCAAATGTATTATTCAGTAATGTCACATTTGCTTAATGAATGAATTAAATGGATCTCTTGAAAGTGTTTCCAGCCGGGCTTGGTGGCTCAGCGTGTAATCCCGCGCCTTTGGGAGGCTGAGGTGAGTGGATTGCCTGAGCCCGCGGGTTCGAGACCCGCCTGGCCAGCGAGACCTCATCTCTACAATAAAAATAAAAAAATCAGCCGGGCGTGGTAGTGCACGCCTGTAATTCCGGCTACTCAGAAGGCTGAGGTGGAAGGAGCGCCGGAGCCCAGCAGACAAGGCTGCGGTGGCCGGGAGTGGCCGCTGCACTCCAGTCTGGGCGACAGAGTGAGACTCCAACTCAAAAAAAAAAAAGAAAGTGTTTCCTGATAGGGTTTGTAGGAGGATGGGAGAGGAGGTCGTAGTTAAAACAACTCGCCATAGAAATCTCACAAAGGGAGCACAAAGTGGCAACGGCTCAGAAGCTAATTCTGTGCTCTAACAGCGCCCTGTTACTAATTGCCTCACTGCCAACACCTGCTTTCTCCAGCCCACATCCCAAAGCGATATGACGGATAACAGCCCGGCACTGACTGTCAGTGTTTGCTTTCCTAAGGCTGCGTTGCAAAGACAAGTGTGACTGGTTTAGTGCGGACGTCGGCACTCCAAGCCCGTGAGGGCGGCCTTCCACAGTACTGACATCCACATGTGAAGGCCAAACGACCACAGCTCAAACTCCCAAAACCACTTCTTGGCTCCCAATTCCAAACTCCCTAAAATTACTTCTCAACACCCAACGAGCCAAGACTGGGGTTTCACAAGTGGTCTGCAAGAGAACAAAGGCTACTGGTTTCTCTCTCTAGAGCCAGACACCTCCCCCCCAACCCTGCCCCCGCCTTCTTTTCTTTTCTTTAATAAACCTTTTTAACCACCAGCGGCTCTCTCTTCCTTCTCGGCATATGTTGCATTTCCAAAGCTACTGTATTATCTTTATGAATAACCAAGAAGACCAGGAAGGTTATCTGTCTTAAAAAGGTCTGATGTGACCTTCCCCAAAAGCTCTGTGAAACTAATTGCACAATATGAGAAGCTTAAAGCATAGTCTGCCATGTGGTAATCAAATGATCCGTTATTAATGTTAATGGAGAAAATATAGTTCTAGTTTTCTATCGCTGTACACCAACCAACAATTAAACTGGCAGAGATTCAGCTTATTCAAAAGCATAGGAGAGTTAAAGACTGCTTTGAAAAGTAATCATTTTAGACAAATTGAGGCTGTGTATGTTTAAAACGGTGTGTTTAATATAGAAATAGGCCAGGCTCAGTGGCTTTTGGAAGCCCAGGCGAGTGAATTACCTGAGCCCACGGGTTCGAGACCAGCCTAGGCAACTTGATGAGACCTCGTCTCTATAAAAAGTCAAAAATTAGCCAGGCATGGTAGTGTGTGTCTGTAGTTCCAGCTGCTTGGAAGGCTGAGGCAGAAAGATCACTGGAGCCCTGCAGGTCAACACTGGGGTGGCCATGAGTGTGCCACTGCACTCCAGCCTGGGTGACAGAGTGAGACTCCAACTCAAAATAAAATAAAATAAAATGATATTTATGGGATGTGGTAACCCATGCCTGTAATCCCAGGACTTTGGGAGGCCAAGGCAGGAGAATTGCTTGAGCCCAGGAGTTTGAGACCAGCCTGGGCAACATAGCAAGAACTTGTCTCTACAAAAATCAAAACAAACTAAACATGGTGGTACGTGCCTGAAGTCCCAGCTACTTTGGAGGCTTAGGTGAGAGGATCACCTGAGGTTGAGGCTGTAGTGAGCTGTGATCGTGTCATTGCATTCTAGCCTGGGCAACAGAGTGCGACCCTAACTCAAAGAAAGAAAAAAAAAAGAAATTTTACAAGATACGTTTTCTTGCTAATGTCTAGACAACTGATGTATTTGCAAAGTTCTAACCATGAGCAAATATTGAGTTTGGCATCTGTGTCCCCATGGGTTTTCTGGGGCTGTCATGATAACGTGTCACAAACTTGGTGGCTTAGAGCAGTACTCGTTTATTACCTCACAGTTCTGGAGGTGCAAAGTCTGCAGTCATGGCGTCAGCAGGGCTGATTCCTACTGGAGGGCTCAGGAAGGGTCTGGCCCTCGCCTCCCTCCTGGCTTCCCGTGGTCACTGGCAACACCTGGTGCTCCTTGGCTTTCCGGGTCGGGTTGGCGTCTGCCTCGGCCATCACGGGCTCTCCCTGTGCATCTCTGTGTCTCCATGTTGGTGCAGAGTCTTCTTAGGACACCAGGCACTGGATGTAGTGCCCAGTCGAATCCAGGACGACATCGTCTTAACTGATTACATCTGCAAAGACCCTATTGCCAAATAAGGTCCCATCCTGAGTGTCTGGATAGACACAGATTTGGAGGGGACACTTCAAGTCAGTAAAATGTCTTAACTTCTATAAAGGAAAATTAACAGTTAAAAAAAGCTGCCCAGGATAAATTTTTGGTATCCATATATCCAACCGGCAGTTAAGCCATTATATTTGGGAAGTATGCTGTTTAATTTTTGATAATTCAATCAGACTAAAGAATAGGAAATAATGCAGGTTACTATTTTTAGGAAGTGCTGGCATAGCCTTCACATACTTTAGCAGAAAGAATCAACACTTACTTATTGAACATTTACTATGTCCAAGGCACTTCATGGAATACTGGTCTTTCATTCCTCTGAAACATGGTTTCTATTGAGTGAAATATTTATCATAGCCATTCCTGATTGCTTGCAATATTCAAACAAGGGCATGAGCTGTCAGAAACAGGAACACAAGCAAAGAATAGTACTTCTCTCAAAAGCTATACTATAAAACTACACTACAGAATAAAGGCAGTCGGTGGGGACAAGACAACTGCCACCTATGGGCCAGGTAATCAGGGGCAGGTTAGTACATTTCTCCACCTCTCAGCTTCCTCATCTGTAAATGGGGGCAGTAATACTTGTATCTATCTCAGAATGTTGTTAGCATTAAATGAGTAGACACATGGAAAGTGTTTAGAACGGTGCCTGGGTGCATGAAACTTTGTATAAGTGTTAGCTGTTGTTACAAGGAAAGCTAATGGATATAAATATTGAACAATGGGCTTGGGCAATGTTGAAAATTCCTTTAGAACGTAAATATTCTCCAGAAGATGGTTTCCAGTAAATACTGGGTCACTTGTTAGTTATAAACAGATTATTTGAGATGGCAATCCATTTTCTTATTGGCAGGAATCATTTCTCTATTTCCATGTGATGGGCGGTTTTTGCTTCAATGGGGTGATGATTTTTTTTTTTTTTTTTTCTTAAGAAAGCAGGATTTCTTGGGAGGACAGAAAAGCTTCCACAGTGGGAGGGGACCCAAAGGGATTACCCTGGTGTGATGATTTATTCTGGCATAAATGTGAACGAGGTGGAAGCACCTAAAATATTTGAAGAGTTTGAAGGGCATTCATGTGTTTTTGATATATCTGGGTTTGAATGGTCTCCCAGTAAGTTCTCGTGACAATGGCCATGAAGGAAGGCCAAGCTCTCCCTCTTGGATCCCAGAGGGAGAGACACACAGGAAGAAATGGCATGGCCACCAACACACCAGGTCATGGTTCCTGTCTACAAGGAGGCTACCCGGCTGCTGCCAGCCTCTCAGGCCAGCCACACTTCCTCGATATCTGCTGCCATAGATGGAAACGTCCTCCCCAGAGCGGCGGAGTGCTCCGACATGGAAGGTTTCTTCTTCCAACCAGCCAAGGCTCGGTGAGACCCGAATGGAGGCTGGGCAACCACACGGCTTCTTGAGTGCCAGGCCACCGCCGGCTACAGGAAGTCCCCAAAGTATGAATGAGTTCCACTCCAAGATTGCGTTTGAAAGCCCAATTTAAGTCCAGCAAAGTTAGCCTAGGTACCCAACTAACACAATTGGCTATATATATAGTACTGCATGTATTTGACAGGCTATCCTGCTACCTGGTGGACAGAAATAGTGCATCTTACAAAGAGCAGGTGTGCATCGTGCAAGTTCATAACTCGAAGGTTTGTATGTAGAGACTTTCTGTACCGAGCAGTTCACATTGATCAGTGATAGCTCAGAGGGAGCTCCTGGTGGCAGGTGGTGGGAGGAGATAACTTTGGGCGGTGAGGGTGAGGGATGCCGAGACCGGTGGCTACAGGTTGCCACTGGGACCACCAGCGCACAGAGAGTGTGGCTGAGCTGGAAACCTTGGAGGGCTGGGCTCCACCCCTCCCCCTCCACAGCTGCAACTTAGAGCATCCTTCCTCTCCTGAAAAGGCAGGCTGCACACGACGTCCCTCCCCACTGGGCCGCGCTGTGGCCTCATTGTCTCCTATCCCGTCTGCTTCCTGTGAGTGATCTTTATGGTTGCTGCCGAAAAAATAGGGACAAGAGTAAGTTCTTGTAAAATTAAACAAATGTCAGACATTATCTTCCGTGTTAATTAGGAAAGCTGCAAAATAGCATTTCCCTGCGGGGTTGACAAACCTCGCAGGACAGACAGCTTCCACGGAAAAGGAAGACTGCAAAATGCCGGGTTAAACCGTGTCAAGTTAAAATGGGCAGGTGACCACCTAACGTATTGTCCACACTGGGGTAGTTGTGTGAGAGAAAGCAGTACCAGTGACAGTTGTGCTGGGGTGGGCATAAGTCAGGATTATCCCGTGCATCTGTGGACGTGTGCTCACCGGATTCACTGCATGTCGTACTGGAACCTTTAAGAGGATCAGAAACATTTACTTAGGAAAAAAACAAAATGGTATGTAGCATTTCCCAGAAATACGTTTGGAACACGTTGAGGGTCAATGTTGAACAGTGTTTCTGAAACGTTGCTTTAAATACGCATTTAGGAGCCGGGCTCGTTGGCTCAGCCTGTAATCCCGCGCCTTTGGGAAGCTGAGGTGAGTGGATGGCCTGAGCCCGCGGGTTCGAGACCCGCCTGGGCCACTTGGCGAGACCTCATCTCTACAATAAATCAAAAATTAGCCGGGCGTGGTAGCGCGCACCTGTAATTCCAGCTACTCGGAAGGCTGAGGCGGAAGGATCGCCGGAGCCCAGCAGGTCGAGGCTGCGGTGGCCGGGAGCGGCCACTGCACTCCAGTCTGGGCGACAGAGTGAGACTCCAACTCAAAAAAAAAAAAGAATATGCATTTAGGAATAGGGGATTCTGCACCCCCACCGTCATTTCAGAGTCAAAACCACATAAAGCCCGAAAGAAGGTATTATCGTTTCTACACACATTTATGGTGTTCAAGCCTTTCATGAGGACTGTAATTGTGTAACGTGTGTCCTCGGGACTAGAAGTTTCTAAGGATAGCCGAGACTCCATTCATATTTTAATGCTGTTACCATAACCCAGGAGAAGACTTGGACTGTCCCCAAAGATCCCTAGGACAGGCAGCTGTTTTGCCCACATGTGCATCGTGACGACTTTTGATTCCAAGAGCCTTGAATGGTTGTTTCAGGAAAATGCTTTATCGTAAGTCTCCCTCGTTTATGGACATGAGACCATTTAAGTGCAGAGTCCTCTGTTGCTGGAACCATCCCTCTTACAAGTCTGGCAAATGTTTCCTACTTCATAAAAATGATAATGAGAGTTTAACGGCTCACTTCACCCTCAAGGGAAAGTGATTTCCAGCTCATTAGAGAGCTGGAGACTTTGCTCTCCCTGGAAAGACAAACTGGCCTGAGCCAAAACTGACCCCAGGCTTCAAGCTTTAACCCTCCAGTGGCACACTGGATATTCTTCTCAGCGGGTTTCTATCTGTTCTCAAGGGGCCCTGGGCTCACAGGCGAAACTCTAGCAAGAGGAAGGAAGAGCGGAGACTCAATGGAAGCAGAATGACGTGGGCCGACGGTCTTGAGTAGACTTGCTGCCTGCTATCTCCGGGGCCCTGCCTGAACCCAGGGTAGGGAAAGGAAGGTCAGGAGGGCGGTGAGAGACGGGAGGCTGAGAACGGCACAACTTGCTGGGGAAAGTGCGGCTTGCCTGGAACAGCAGCTGGACCGGGGTGGACGCCCAGCAGACAGGCCGCGGTGCAGTGAGGACTTGGGTGAACGGATGGCTCGCCGGGATCCGGCCATCCTCTGTGTTTGGCTGATACTAACACATGGGCTAGGAAATGGCTACAGTGATAAAATATTGAGATAAAAATGGAAAGATAAAATGAATGTAGGGATAGAATGATCATTTAGAACAACTGCTTCTGACTTTTAAGAATCATGAAACAGAGCCAGACTCAGTGGCTCAGCCTGTAATCCCAGCGCTTTGGGAGGCTGAGGCTAGTGGATTGCCTGAGCCCACGGGTTCGAGACCCGCCTGGGCAACTTGGCAAGACCTCATCTCTACAATAAAATCAAAAAAATTAGCCGGGCGTGGTAGCACGCGCCTTTAGTTCCAGCTACTTGGAAGGCTGAGGCGGAAGGATCGCTGGACCCCAGTAGGTCAAAGCTGCAGTGGTCGGAAGCGGCCACTGCACTCCAGTCTGGATGATGGAGTGAGACACCAACTCAAAAAAAAAAAAAAAATCATGAAACAGAAGAGAAGAAAAAATGTGCACACCCTTCCTTTTCTCTTGAGCAAGTCACTGAGACTCAGACTCCTCCCAATTTTAGGAGGGGATGTTTGCCAGTTTATAAGCTGTTAAAAAAAATTTTTAGGCTGGGCTGGGTGGCTCAGCCTGTAATCCCGCGCTTTGGGAGACCGAGGTGAGTGAATTGCCTAAGCCTGTGGGTTCGAGACCCGCCTGGGCAACTTGGCGAGACCTCAGCTCTACAATAAATCAAAAAATCAGCC
>NW_007247438.1:208536-216419 GCF_000164805.1 Carlito syrichta
GAGGAGCTGCTTCTTATGCAACTCAAAAAAAAAAAAAAGAATCATGAAACAGAAGAGAAGAAAAAACACGCACACCCTTCCTTTTCCCTTGAGCAAGTCACTGAGACTCCGACTCCTCCCAATTTTAGAAGGGGATATTTGGTCTCCCCACCTCAGTGTGCCTGTCTGAGGACGCCACTGATTGGGTGCATCGTGCAAGTGTCCGGGATGATTAGCCTCTGGAGAAAATCTCCTTCCTTTGGGAAGTCCTTTCTCCCTGAGCAGGTGGCCTGATGTCTGCACGGAGGGAAGACACTAGGCCCCCAAGTGTGTGCTTCTGGAAGCAGCACGGACCGGCAACTCGCAAACTCTTTACTGGTGTTGGCACCACCTGGGCGGCTTCCACAACACGTCTACGTCTGCACCTTCTCTGGTGTGAAAAACAATAGATGATTTATTTTCGTAAAATGAAGTCTGCTGACGTGACCAAGAGCACGTACTAGGAAGCAGACGTGACCAAAAGTCTGTCACAACAAAAGGGGGCGTGGTAACAGCCACATCGGGGAAATAGAATGAACTTGGAAATGAGAAAATTCAAACCCTCCAATCAAATAGTAACAGGTACTTATTTTAACCTTATTTGGACTAAAAACCCCATAGGCAACGTCCGGGAGAGATTGTGACCCCTCAGTCCTCAACTGATGAGAAACCGGGAGCAGGTCCTGCACACGAGGAATAAGTTGTTTGCTGTAACTCCTCTGGGTGTGACTGCCCACCGGACACCCAGTTGTGCAAGACCGGTCATTGAAGTGTTGCTTCTGCCGCACTCTAAGTCTCTGTAGCCATCCTTTGATTTGGGACACGTGAGTTCGTTTCTCACATCCAAGAAATTCTGGTTTAATTAGTCTAGATGGGCCAGGCGCAGTGGCTCAAGTCTGTCATCCCAGCACTTTGGGAGGCCATGGTGAGGGGATTGCCTGAGCCCACGGGTTCGAGACCAGCCCGGGCAACTTGGCGAGCCCTCATCTCTACAATAAAGCAAAAAATTAGCCGGACATGGTAGCACACGCCTGTGATTCTGACTACTTGGAAGACTGAGGCTGAAGGATCACCTGAGTCCAGCAGGTTGATGCTGGGGTGGCTGTGAGCGTGTCATCACACTCCAGCCTAGGCAACAGAGTGAGACTCCAACTCAAAAAAAAAATTACTCTGGGTGGGCCTAGGCATGGGTATGTGTTTAAAGCTCCCCGGATGGTTCTGTGTGTAGGTAGAATTGAGAACTACTATTACAGACCCAAGCTGGGAGTGTAGAGAAAGAAAAGGGGGAGGGAAACAGAGCCTCCAGATTTTCCCGCATTAACTCAGCAGATATTACTGAATGTCTAATGTGTGCCTGACCCTATTCTAGGCACTGTGTTTACCTTCTAGCAGGAAAGACAATACATAAATACAGACTCTATTGATTTTTCAGTTTTATTAAGGTTTAGCTGACAATAAACAGTGTGTATATGTAGAGCGTACTAGGTGAGGTTTCAATATGTGTACACATTGTGAAATGATTAATTCAAGTGGATGAACATGCCCATCCCCTCACATACTCATTTGTGTGTGTGAGTGAGAACTTTTAAAGTCTACTGTCTTGGGAATTCTTCAGTGAACATTAGCCATGGTTACCATGCTGTACAACAGATCTCCAAAACACATTCATCTCATCTGACTGAAACTTTGTAGCCTTTGGCCAACATCTCCCCTTTCCCTACCCACCCTATTCCTGTCCCCTCACCCCTGGCAGCCAGCCATCATTTTTCACTCTTGGCTTCATGGGTTTAACTTTTTCAGACTCCACACATGAGTGAGACATGAGGCATTTGTCTTTCTGTGCTTGGTTTCTATCAGTCAACACAGTGTCCCCCAGGTTCATCCACGTTGCCTCAAATGATAGAATTTCTTTTTTTAAGGCTGAATAGTCCATCATTGCATATATATAGACGTGCACCATATTCTCTATCCATTCACTCAGCTTCGCCCCATTTCCTGCTTCCCGTGAATAATGCTGCCGTGAGCACAGGAGTGCAGCTGTCTCTCTGACATACTGATTTCATTTTCCTTAGACATACACAAAAGAAGTGGGAATGCACGATCAAACGGTAGTTGTTTTTGAGTTTCTGAAGAATCTTTCTACTGTTTTCTACAGTGCTTGTACTAATGAATACTCCCACCAACAGTGTGCAAGGGTTCCCTTTCTTTCATACCTTCACCCACATTTGGAATCGTTTGTATTCTTTCCTTCCTTTTTGAGTTGGGCTCTCACCCTGTCACCCAGGCTGCAGTGCAGTGGCATGCATGATCATGGTCCATTGCAGCCTTGATCTCCTGGACTCAGGAAATCCTCCTTGAGTACCTGGACTTAGGTTAAGAGCATGCTATAACCCAATAAATATGTGATCGGCTTGTGGACAAGAGCACAGCCATTTTAGTTTTCTGCTTTAAAATATAACCTGTAGCTGTTTAAAGTTTCAGTTATGGGAAAAACTGCAAAGCTCCAGTTCAAGCTTCAACCCCTTCCCTTGACCCACTTTCCCCTTAGCAACAACCAATCAGGTGCCAGGGGAAAATCACCTAAAGTTTCCAAATGTCTCTGCAACTTCCCCAGCTAGTAGGCCAAGGTCAGCCAGAGTCAAGCTAGCCAATCCTCCATGATTAAGCTGACCACCAGAGGTTACTACCCAATTGAATGGTAACAAGACTGGAAAGTCCCCCCAAACTCCTCCTCCCTTTGTGTAAAAGCATAAAAGATATCCGCTTAAGGAAGTCGGGGCCTCTGGGTGTACTCTGCTGCGTCGGTTGTCGACAGAGGTCCAGGCTCGAGCTTGTAAATAAAGACCCTCTTGAACTTTCATCGAAATTGGCTCTTGGTGGTCTCTCGGATTGAACTTTCAGCCACTACACTGGGACTACTGCAAAATTTGTCGATTTTTTTTTTTTGGTAGAGACAAGGTCTTGCTGTGTTGCCCAGGCTGGTCTTGAGCTCCTGGACTCAAGCAGTCCTCTTGCCTTGGCCTCCCAAAGTACTGGGATTACAGGTGTGAGCCACCACACCTGGCATTTCGTCTTTTTGATAATAGTCATCCTAACAAGTGTGAGATGGTATCTCATTGTGATTTTAATTTCCATGTCCGATATGAGTACTGGTGTCGAGCATTTTTTTCATACACCTGTTAGCCATTTGTATGTCTTCTTTTGAGAAATGTCTATTGAGGTTCTTAGCCCATTTTGTAATTAGGTTATATTTTGTTGTGGTGGAAGGAGAAAGAGAAGGGGGGGGGAGAGACAGAGATGGGGTGGGGGGAGAAGCCACTCCCACTATAGAGGCATTAGCTCATTCATGAAGGCGGAGCCCCCATGGCCTAGTCACTGCCTAAAGATCCCACCACCTGATACCATTAAAATGGCCATTAAACCTCAGCGTGAGTTTTGCAGCAAGCAGACCTTCAAACCATAGCATAAGGCAATGTCTTAGACCTTTTATGGTTCTCGTCAGTCCGTATACCTCCCATAGCCTTTTTGAACGTTGCTCACGTGGGCATACAGCGAGCTATGGAGATGATGAGCAGAACAGAATGTCTAAAGGAGCAGGAGAGACAGCAGCCAGTGTAGATCTTTCTCACTGCAAACAGTCAAAGGGAATCATAGTTGGTCAGGAGACTGACGACAGCTTTTGCGATGAAAAGTCATGATCCCTTGGCCTCGTGGCCAGAAATGAGCCGGTGTCCAAACCCAGAGCCCACTCCATGAAGCAGAGATTGAGTTCCCAGGAGAAAGAGCACTAGGAGAACAGGTAGGGATCACCCAGAACCTCTGAGTAGCAGCATAATGCCTGTTTCAGCGGGCATGGCTGCAGGCCAGGTAATAAATGGGCTCTTGGCCCAGGTCCAGCCTTACAGTAGCCAACCGAACCACCAGTGGTCATTTTCTCATGGCTAAATGAATACACAACAGACACACTCAGTGCTTGGCAAACCCTCCACATCGATTCCTTGGTGTGTGGGATGAGAGTTATGACAAGGGAGAAGACCAAGGGAAGGCCTCCGAACTGCTCCCCTGCCCCTGACCAAATAGTACATCACAGCAATTTTATGCCCCACAGGGAATGTGACTTTAAAAACCTAAATGATGTAGATTTCGTGGCTCCCACCACATCCTTTTTACCCAGAAGAACCCTGAAGGATCCAAGTACATGATATCAGGTGTGTCCTCTGAGCAGAATTCCTGGCCTGAGGTGTGTGTGTGCTACCTGACCTAGAGAACACGTCATTTCAAGCCATGGTCAGCGATCGTCTGCCTTCACCTGGGGTGGACAAGAGGACACATTCGGGCTTGTTCAGAGCTGTCTCAACTCTCCTTCTGCCACGAGGTCAAGGGACCCGGACGGCGGATATGCCTGTGGGCCTGTTCTATCCGTATGTTAACTGGACCAGTCAAGTGACAACCCACAAGTATGTCCGAGGCCTGGGTAAAGCCCTGCATTCCAGAAGAGGGGAAGGAGCCACATGATGATTCAGGACTGTCCTCGTCGTGTGGAGTGAGGGGCTCCTGTGGCTGGGGACATGGTGGGACATCCTCTCGGAAAGGAAGGACACACAATGGCACATCGTAGCTTGTCCCGCTGAGAAGAAATCACCATGCCTGGCCGGCCACTCCAGGCTCTCGAGACAGTAGATTCCAGGGCCGGAAAAGTGGGCCTACGTCACTCACCAGGTGACACCACAGCCGCCCGCATCGGGTGAAACGTGGCTAAGGAAGGTTTCCACAGCAGGCCCGCCTGTGGGACAGGAGCTCCGCTCTTGGAGCCAGGTGACCGAGACCCTCTTGGGTGTTAGCAGCATCGTCTCTAGGAAGAGATGGTTGGGTTTCTGGGAATCATCTCTAAGGACAAATGTCTAAAAAAAAAAAGAACAGATAGGGGGAGAGACAGGGAGAAGCAGCAAAGAAGAAGGAAGAAGATCATACACTTAAATGTTTCTCAAAGTATCACTTTTGTGATAAAAAATTAAAAGCAGCTTAAATGCCAAGGGAAAGAATGGTTAAGAAAATGACTGCATTTTTAGACTTTGGAATACTATATAGTGGCTAACAATGATGTTTAGGAAAAACGCTCACGTGCATGTGTGTGTCGCATACCGTGTATTCAGTGAGAACATTATAGATCATCACCATTATATTCACGAGAGCAGCAAAAATTTCAGCTATTTATTCATTCAAATAAATAATTTGAAAACAAAGTACCTAGACATTAATTGTTAAAACGGTGTCTGGGAGGGTAAGGATTTTTTCTTATTCATCTCTGTATTCTCAAGACCGAAAATAACGGTTGGCATATTTTTAGGATCTCAATAAATATTTATGAAGTGATTTCATTGAGTCTTTATGGCAGCATATGAGAGATTTTAATTGTCTAGTTTTCTTTAAAATATCTTATCATAGACAGTGGGATATAAATGTGTTCATATTAATTTCTATGTACAGCCCAAAGATATTTGGTCAGCAATTCAAGCATTCTCACCAGGAATATTCATTCCAAAGGTGACTAGTTAAAGTCGAAAGACTGGTCAGAAATCCAGACCTCAGAGGTGTCTATGCCAGTGTTTCAAATAGAGTCCTGTATGGTTTTATTTTACTAATGAATTCATTAATCGACAGAGGAACATTTAGCAGTGATTTCTCACTGGTGAAATGAGAGGTGTCCTAAATATGTTACTAGCTAGGAATGGTGTAGACACCTGCAAACACTTGTCTGAATGGTGCATCTGGGTCTGGAAAGCCAGCGGCCTGACCCTCTGGACAGCACTGTAGATTTCACCCGTTCCTACCAGGAGAGCAGGTCCTCACCTTGGGACATGGTTAACATCTTTGCCCCTGGGAGAAATTTCCAAGACAACAGCTGTGAGGTTACATAAAGACAGACAGGCTGGGCGCGGTGGCTCAGCCTGTAAATCCAGCACTTTGGGAGGCCGAGGTGAGAGGATTGCCGAAGCCTGGGTGTTCGAGACCAGCCCAGGCAAATTGGCGAGATCTTGTCTCTACAACAAATCAAAAAATTAGGCCAGGTGTGGTGGCTCAGCACCTAGGAGGTCAAGGCGAGAGGATTGCCTGAGCCCGGGGGGTTCAAGACCCGCCTGGGAAACTTGGTGAGACCTCATCCCTACAATAAGTCACAAAAACTAGCCAGGCATTGTGGTGTGGTCTATAGTTCCAGCTACTTGAAGGCTAAGGCAGAAGGATCGCCTAAGCCCAGCAGGTCAAGGCTGTGGTGGCTATGAGCACGGCACTCCATCCAGCCTGGGTGACAAAAGTGAGACTCTGACTCAAAAAAAAAAAAAAGAAAAAGAAAAAAAGAAACCTAAATTTGATTTCTTTTTAAAACATTTCTGCCTGAAGCAAACTGTTCTCTGAATGTTCCTCAAAATAGAATATGTAGAGACAAAAACACATTTATAGGCCAAACAAAGTTCTCTGTGTGCTATAGCCCTCACATTTATTTATGCTGTTGATAGAAAATTTTCGAAATACAAAGAATCTCAGCCAATGCATTACTTTCCTATTACTGGAGTATTTTTGAAGTTGCTGTAATTCACTTCTTAAAAATAGAACATTGGTTTTATTGACTAAAACAAAGCATTATCATTATTTCCAAGCCACACCAAAATAAACATTGAAAAGAAATAGAAATAGATCAAACCTTTATGTGCTACTTAAAACTTTTTTGCATAGCTTATGTCACTATAAGAATAAAATGTGCTGCAAATCTTGCTAAGCACACCCTGAACGAAGAAGGCGGCTAGATTTATGTTTCCTTGTTGCTCTTAATAACACGAGCACTCTGCTGTGTTTCATTTATATGCTCTCTGGGTCTTTTAAGCTGATGAGTTGAAACATGAGTGTGTGTATGGCCGGCACTGTGGGCGAGTAACTTCGGCATGGCGATGCCCATTTGCCCAGACTGTTTTCGGTAGAGCCGCTGCTCTCTGAGGTTTGCATTAAGTTACTTTTCAGTGTGTGAGAGGTGTTAAGATGTTGGCTTTTGGTGGGGCTGAGAAAAGAAAGGCAAGCCACTGACAGCAGAATCCCGTTCATAAAGCGAGGGGTGTGGCTCTCTGGCTAATTCTTTCTACATTCATATATGTGGACAGTTATTCATGTTTATTATATTATTTTAGTTTATTTCAGTAAGCAGGATGTCTGCATTTGGGGGCCTATTTTGATCTCGGTGACAAAATCCCAAGCCAGACGTGTTAGGATGTCAGTGGCTGGAACCACACTGTACTACCTGGCAATGTCAAGCGGACTATTTCTCTTTCTGCAATGGAAAAGTAAAATAATGCATGACGACGTCACCGGCGCCATACACTGCCCGGCATACGGAGGCCTAGGTGCGTGTGTGCAGCGGCAGGGATAAGACAGGGAATCGCAGCCGGGCTGGGTGGCTCGGCCTGTCGTCCCGCGCCTTTGGGAGGCTGAGGTGAGGGGATGGCCTGAGCCCGCGCGTTCGAGGCCCGCCTGGGCAGCGAGACCTCGTCTCTACAATAAATCAGAAAATCAGCCGGGCGTGGTAGCGCGCGCCTGTGGCTCCAGCGACCTGGAAGGCGGAGGCGGAAGCATGGCCGGAGCCCAGCAGGGCGAGGCTGCGGGCCGGGAGCGGCCACTGCGCTCCAGTCTGGGCGACGGGGTGAGACTCCGACTCAAAAACAACCCCCAAGATACGGAATCGCTCTCGAGGCCGACAGAGAAGCGGGTGAAACCGCCCTGAGCGCTGCCAGGAGAGGCTGTGGCCTCCGAGGAGGCTCGGGACGGGCCGAGTTCGTGGGCCCCGGAGACGCCAGAGCCGCTGCCCTCGGGGGCTGGAG
>NW_007247439.1:0-530 GCF_000164805.1 Carlito syrichta
GGCCGGTCCACGCCGCTCCCTCGCCCTCTCTCCTCGCCCCCGGCAAACTTGCGGCCCCTCGCGCCCCTCGCCCGTTATCCGTCGTGGCTCGAGCCCGGCCGCGCCGCCCCGAGGGCTCCGCCCGGCCTCCCGCCTGCATCTCCGACCGTCCCGGGACCCAGAAACATGTCGACCACACTTCTGTCCGCCTTCTACGACATCGACTTCTTGTGCAAGGTACGCGGGGAGCCCGGGGGGCGGCGAGCGGAGCCGCTCGAGTTCTCGGGCTCTGCGTCCGCGGCCTGGGGGCACCCTCCCCAACTTCTGGCTTCGGGAAAGGGGGGAATCCCGGAGTTCGCGTAGTGTTTGCCGCTTGCGCCTCGGCGGCGGGAGAAGGGCCGGGGGGGAGGGAGGGGGAGCGGCTGGAGCTGTTGAGTTTCTCGCGGCCACGCAGCCCGGGGCTTCCCGGACGAGCTCGCGCCGCCCACTCGGCCGCCCGCGGGCGCAGGGCCACATGTCGAGACCCAGCGCGGCCCGGGGTGGGCGCCCTC
>NW_007247439.1:1847-6036 GCF_000164805.1 Carlito syrichta
CGCCTGCCCATCTTCAGCCGCCTGTCGGTCTCCGACGACTGAGGCCCCGCGGGCGCCGCGGCGGCCGGGCCCTGGGACTCGACCCTGCCGGGAGGGCCGCCGCCCTCCCTCTCGGTTTCCTCTTGGTTTGTTTTTTATTCTTATTTTATGATTCCCAAGTTTCATTCTCGTTGAGCAGGAAAGGCCAACGAACTCTTTGTGTCCGTGAACAAGATACTCACAACAGGGCGGTTGTGATGCGAATAGAACAAAAAGCCAAACGCTCGCAACTTTTGTAGGTCTCGGTCCGGGACTTCAGGAAAAGCCGGCCCGGCTCCAGCAGCCAACAACCTCCATTCCACCTCTTCGCTCGAGCAGCGGTAGTGGCGGTCCAGATGTGAGAACTCTGCTCGGAGGAGTTCCAGCGCAAACAAGCCGGCCGCCGCCTCCGAACCTATAAGCTCTGAGCGTCCAGTGCTCTGCCAAGAATATGCCTTGATAGTGGCCCTCAGCCCATGGGGCTGCCCTTTTTTTAACGAAGTTATATATGTCTGAGGAAAATAAACAACAAGTCGTTGCATTCCAAAGTTCACTAACTGGTTACTGGTTTCAATGCCACCACTTTGTGGATGTTTAGTTTAGAACCATTTTGTCTGCTCTCTGGAAGCCTCGGGCAGAGCTTAGTCTGTAATCGTTGGGAAATAACTGCTGAATTTTTAGCTGTTTTGAGTTGATTCGCACCACTGCACCACAACTCAATATGAAAAAACTATTTAACTTATTTATTATCTTGTGAAAAGTATACATGGAGAATTTTGTTCATACTGTATTTATCGAGTATGATGAAAGCAATAGATATATATTCTTTTATTATGTTAAATTATGATTGCCATTATTAATCGGCAAAATGTGGAGTGTATGTTCTTTTCACAGTAATATATGCCTTTTGTAACTTCACTTGGTTATTTTATTGTAAATGAGTAAAAAATTCTTAATTTAAGAGATTGTATGTAATATTTATTTCATTAATTTCTTTCCTTGTTTACGTAAATCTTGAAAGATTGCATGATTTCTTGACAGAAATCTATCTTGATGCTGTGGAAGTAGTTTGAGGAACATCGTAGTTTTCTTAGAATGTATCATGGTTGCAGCCCATCCAACTTAGAAAGAAAAAGAAGTGACCACATACTTGCAATCAGGCTGAAGTGTGGCATGCTGTTCTGATTCCAACTTTCTCAACTAGCAAAAAACTGTTGATTCCACCAGTTCTACTGTGACATACTCTTGAATATAAAGACATGTAGCAATAACAGGGGGTAGTCTCACAGTGCCTTCGGAGGGGCCCGAACTTGCCTTAAATCTTCCTCAACCAAATAAGTATTTTGTGTATTAGTGCTTGAGAGGAGCTGAATGTAGGGTGGGTTCAACTGCACAAAAGGAAACGATGTGTACCACTTTTTTATATAGCTATAAAGTGAAGAGGCCACCTCTTAGTGCCGAAATGGTATGTAGTACATGAATATGCCTTGTTCCTTTACAGAGATCTCCAAAACCCGTGCTATGTGCTCCTCCCGGATGGAAAGGCCTGGCCGCGGCCCAAGCCTCCCCGGGGGGAGTGAGCAGTTGCGTTAGTTAGTGTGTCCCTAGGTACAATTGGAGCACTATGTACTCTGGACTACTTTGACAGAAGTAGGATTTTGAATGTAACAAGATAAGTCAACTTGAGTTGTAATATATTCTGGGGAATCAGCTCACTACGAATTGTGACTGTAAACATTGTACTGTAAATGTTTTGTAGTTTTCCCCCAATAAAATTTTTTGGGAAAAAAGGTCTGGCTGTGTCGGCTTTCCTCTCCCACAGGGATGTCCAGCATCACCCGGGTCTGGGAGGGTGAGGAGGACCCAGAGCTGGCCGAGCAGAGTTCAGAAGCCCGTGTCCATTTGTGCCTGTGTGGACCTTAAAAGTTCTCAGCTGCAAGCAAGCAGTTATTCGGACTGTCAAGGGCATTAGTTAGCAGTTCCCTGGTAATAAGATGCATCCCAGAGCTGGCTGGCTAGCTGGTGGCAGGGCCTGGCAGGGAGGCCTGAAGGGGTGTGGCTCTTGTGAGTCACTGGGGTGGGTCACGTGGCTGCAGTGGCAGCTGAAGGTCCGAGGTTTCGCCTGGACGCCCAGGAAGTAGAGCTGCTCGGGCGGGGAAGAGGAGGAGGATATTTCTAGGCCCGGGCCTGCGGGCTGTAGCGGGCCGAGCCAGAGAGGCGGCTTGAGAGCCAGGGTTTTGCCTGGGCTTTGGAAAGCCTGGCGATGCCTTGTTCAGAGGGCAGGCGAAGGAAGATAAAGCAGGTTAAACTTCTATCTGGGCGATGTTTGTTTACGCTGACAACTTCCTCTGGGAAGGCGGCACAGATGAGTTATTTATGCAAAAGGGATTCATGCCTGTGCTTTAAGTGGCCAGGAAGCAGAACCGGCCCAGGCTCTAGAAAAAGAAAAGGCGTTGATTGGCCTGCCGGTCTTCTAGGAGGCTGAACAAAGTCTTACGTGACTTCAGTTTCTTCTAACTTGAAAACTCAGGTTCATAAATCACGTTTTTTCCTTCTCCACCCCCCCCTCCCCGCCCCGCCCCACCCCGCCCCACACACGCGGAGTCCAGACACTTTTTCCAAAGTAGGTAGGAGATGGCACCATCGTTTTGCTCGCTCGTCTGCAACAGCTGGGCTCTATCAACAGCCCCGCATCCCCACACAGGCCCTGCGAGCTGGGGGGGGGGGGTCGCCGGTGACTCACAGCTGAGCCGAGAGGAGGGGCGGGCTGGGGGGCGGGGAACCGGCCCGGCCGGGGCAGCTGTTTCGCGTTAACGATGATTGCACTGGTGTTAACTGGAGCGTTTTGGTGCTTGGCGTGCGCGGCCGAAGGGGATGGGGAAGGGTTTCAAAGTTCTCCCAGATGCCAGCCCCTGGCTGAAGGCCTCAGCAGCGGGGGGAGGGGAAGGCCCAGGCCCGGGAGGGTGGGGGAGGTGCGAAGACCCCCGAGGCTCCCTGGCCTCGACCCCATAAAGAATGTGCAGTGGGGAGGAAGGGTCTGAAACGGGGGCCGCCGAGGCTGAGCTGCATTTCAAAGGCTTCGTTTCCACCCCATTCCAAAACTTACTTCCCTACACAAGTACTTTTGATCAGCTGGAATGTTCGACCGCTCGATGGGGTGAGCCACATGCATTTTGAAAAGCGGGTTGGTCTCAAAGCCCGACTGCCAGGATCTGAAGTTTTTGTGCTGCAGACCCAGCGGAGCCGGGACATTCAGAAGTTTCCCCGGCCCAGGGCAGGGGAGGGGGCCGGTCATTGTCTCCGACCGTGGCTGGAATTCACAGCAAGGAAATCCTGCGGTGGCCTGGTGGCCCTGAAGAAAGCTTTCTTGTCAATTAGGAGATCCGAGACTGCATGTTGGGACCAGCCAGAACCCGGGAACCGGCTGGGGAGAGGCGCGGAGACTGACCGTGGCCCCAGCACTGAGCTCCGCTCCAGACAATTCTCTCCTAGTCAGTCGTGACAGTGAACCCAGAACGGGCGGAGTTTAGGTGTTCCTGGTGGTGCTGCCACTGGCTGTGTGGAGACTAGGGTGTTTTTTTAAGCAGCCCGGTGAGTGTGCGCCACCTACTAAATGGTTTCGAGAAAGGAGGTGGGCGTGCTCCGTTTTCCACCCTCATTACTGTCTGAATCCGCTGCTGGGTGTGTAAAGAAAAAAAAAGGAAAAAAGTCCATACACACACATACAAGAAAACCATTGAGAAGGCCAAGGCTCTGCCCAGCCCCAGGGAATAGACGAGGATTGTGCAGGCTGCAGTGGCTCGGGACCCCATGACAGAGCCAGCCTGGGGGTCCCGAGGCAGGAGGGACACAGGCCCTGGCTGCCGGCCGGCCCAGCCCGAGGCGGTTCCCTGTGAGGACCTGCCCGGGGGGTCCCAGAGAAGCCCCTGGCTGGGCATGTGCAGTGGGAGGATGGGACTCGGAGGGGAAGCGTCCCAGGCACCTGCTCCCCTTCAGTTTTGCGGTGGTGACATGGGAGGGCGGATGTGACTCTCACCAAGTGTGCTCGAAACCGGAAGTTGGGTCTTGGCTCTGTCCTGGGCCTTGTGAGCTGGGGGGCCGGGGCGGCCCTGGGGGGCCGAGGCCCACCTGCCACCAGGGCCACGGCCACGCCCGGCGTTGTCACCTCCCT
>NW_007247439.1:6183-11439 GCF_000164805.1 Carlito syrichta
TGGGCGGCGCCTGGCGGCTGGCCGGGCCGCCCCAGGCAGCAGGAAGCAGCTCCCGGGCCCAGCCCCCCAAGGCGGTCCTGGGGCCTCCAGCCTCCCCTGAGGGGTTTTGCCAGCCCTTGAAAGTGTGTGTGTGTGTGTGTGTGTGTGTGTGTGTGTGTGTCCCATTGGAGGCGGATGTGCCGGTGTGTCTCGGAGCGTGTATATGGCTCAGTGTGTGTGGCTGGTGTGGGTTTGGGCTTGGGTGTGCCTGTGGCTGAAGGTGGGGCGGGTCTGTGGGTGTCCCTGTGTGTTTGGGCCTGGGTGTGCCTGTTGTGCTGCGAGGGCCGAGTGTGTATGCAGGTGTGTGTGTGGGGGGGTTGGTGCGTGTGTGGATCTGTGAGTGTCTCGCGGGTTTGGGTGGGCCTGTTGCAGTGGGGGGGGCCTGTGGGCGTTTCTGTGTTTGTTGTGATGCGAGGGCTGAGTGTGTCTGCAGGGGGGTGTGATTGTGTGTGTCGGTGTGCGCGGATTTAGGAGTATGGGTGTGTCTGCTGCTGGGTGGGCAGGCCTGTGAGTATCCGGGATGGTGGGGGTCTCCGGGTGTCCCCGTGTGTGTTTGGGTCGGGGTGTGGGTGTGCGTCGTGATGCAGATGTCGGTGCGAGTGCGCGGATCGGAGTCTCGGCGTGGGCCTGAGTGTGCCTGCGAGTCGCCGTAGCCGTGTGGGCAGGTGTGTGGCCCCGTAGGGTGTGAGGGGCCCATGGTGTCACTGTGCGCCAATGTGTGGGTGTGTCTGTGCGGGTGCGACTGTCCCCACACCTTCAGAGGAAAAGCCAGCCCTCTCTGCCTGCCTCTTTCAAGTTTAAAAACTGCCTTCAAAAACCCGGAAATGACCGCCAGGCCGCCGTTGCCGCAGGGGGTGGGCAGGGCCGGTTGCGAGGCGTCCACGGGAGGCGCCCACCACGCCCGCCTGCGGAGGGACCCCTGCACGGCCCGCACACCTGCCAAGGCCGGCCCGCCGCCCGCCAGTGCAGGGACATTTTTAGAAACAATTCCCCCTCTGGGGGGGTGGCTTTTATTTTCATCTGGGCAGAAATAGCTCCAGAGATAGGAGTCCTGGGCCCAGAGGCGGCTCCGAAATAGAAGGAACGAGAAGGACGAGACGGACCGAGAGCTCCTGGGCTCCCGAGCCCAAGTCTAAAATATTTCTCCAAAAATAAGCTTTGTTTTCCTTGCGGATTCCTCTGGCAGCCGGGCCCCCGCCAGGACGCTGTGCTGGCCTGGGAAGCCGGGCGGAATTTTTAAAAAAGCGAGTGTTTCCCAGCTGTGGCCTTGGAAAGTTCTCTGTTTTCCATTTATTAAACTCCCAGTTTCCGGCTAATTAAAATTATTTTCAAATAAAACCCCGTGGCCCAGCAATACTGGAGGAAACGCAGAATTCCCGGTGACCCTCTGTGGGGCGGCCTGTCCCCTGCACTGGGCTCCATGGCACTTTATGGCCAGGGCCTTTGAAATGCAGGCCCAGGGCCTTGTCCTCCGAGGTTCCCCCCCCACCTTCTCTGAGTCCCCACCTTGAGGGGGTTGAGGGTAACTGGAACCCTGCTGCCTGTTCCCCAGTACCCCAGTAACAGGAGCGGAAGGCGTGCACTTCAGGGGAGGGGACCTGGGGGAAGCATGTGGCCACGCCACCCTGGGCTGGGTGCTGTCAAGTCTTCAGCTCCTGCCGGGCCAACGCGGTGGCTCACGCCTATAATTCTGGCACTTTGGGAGGCCGAGACGAGAGGATTGCCTGAGCTCATGCGTTTGAGACCAACCTGGGCAACTTGGCGAGACCTCATCTCTACAATAAATCGAAACATTAGCCGGGCATGGTGGTGTGTGCCTGTAGTTCCTGTAACGTGAAAGGCTGAGGTGGAAGGATCACCTGAGCCCAGCAGGTCAAGGCTGCAGTGGCCATGAGCGTACCACTGCACTCCAGCCCGGGCAACAGAGTGAGACTCCAACTCAAAAAAAAAAGATGGAAACAATCTAGCTGTCTATCATATAATGAAAGGGTAAACAAACCATGGTCTGTTCACATGATGGAATACTATTTGGCCATAAAAAGGAGCGCCATGCTGATACATCCTGCAACATAGATGATCCTTGAAAACGCTGTACTAAGTTGCTGGGAGTGGGTCACTGCCAGTGACTTGTGGGTGACCTTGAGGGAGTGACCTTGAGCGCTCCAGGTTCACAGCCTCAGGGAGACTCAGTTTCACCATTTGAACAATGGGTTAATCCATTGTTGTTACAAAGACTAAGTGAGGTAATGTAAGGAACCCTGCCCAGGGCCTAGGTGGTAAAGCCAACGGCCACTACCGATTACTGTGATACTCCTCCCCTTCGCCCCCTCTCCCTCACGCCCCCAGGACTCTGGTTCTGAGTGCCTAAGCCATTCTAGTGGCTTCTACAGTATTTATGGCCTCCTGTTACATCCTGAAGCCTGGCATGTGCGAATGACAGTCCGTATAGGACCCCAATGGTGCCCAGAGAGGCCAGTCACACCCTGGTCCCTTGCTTTCCCTCTACCCTGCCGAGGACATGCCCGGCCAGCTGGAAAGTGGGAAGACGCACTGCTCCTTGCACTGACTTTTCCCTCTTACTCCAAACCCATGCCTGCTGCTGTGAATAAACAAACAGCACACAGCAAATTCCAATGCAGATGCACAGACAAGTATCTCTTTTTTTTTTGGAGTCAGAGTCCCACTCCGTGGCCCAGGCTGGAGTGCAGTGGCATACTACTCATGGCCACTGCAGCCTCGACCTGCTGGGCTCCGGCAGTCCTTCCACCTCAGTCTTCCAAGTAGCTAGAACCACAGGCATGCGCCACCACGCCCGGCTAATTTTTCGATTTATTGTAGAGACGAGGTCTCGCCGAGGTACCCAGGCTGGTCCCAGGTGCTGCTGCTACTCCGCAGATGAGGATAGGTGGCTGGAGGAGTCATGATGCTGGTCGTCCATGTCCATGGCCCTGTGCTAGGGAACAGCTGGGCAGAATCCCAAGACCTCCCCCTTAGATCTCCCAAGCTACCTTGCCTGACTCCTCCTTCCTGCTTTACTCCCCCCACCTGTCTAGAAAGCCCAGCTCCTCCTAGAAGCCTTCCAGAATTCCACTCCAGGGTAGAATGTCCACAGCTAGTTCAAGTCAGGCTGGGACGTGCTGGCTCCCTGTGTCTACACCTGTCATCCCAGCACTTTGGAAGACCACCTAAGGCCGGAGGGTCGCTTGAGGCCAGGAATTCAAAACCAGCCTGGGCAATAGAGTGAGACCCTGTCTCCTCCTAAATTAGCCAGGCGTGGTGGTGCGCACCTGTAGTCCTAGCTATCCAAGAGGCAGGAGGCTCGCTTGAGCCCAGGAGGTCGAGGTTGCAGCTGAGCCATGGTCACAACACTATACTCCAGCCCGGGTGACAGAGTGAGACCCTGAACCTTAAAAAAAAAAAGAAAGAAAGAAAATAAAAAAAGTAGTGTGATACTCTGGTTTGTCATTGTTGTCTTAGGCTTCTTCCCCTTCATGCAATCAATGGTACCCAATCTGAGGCAGCTCGGCCCCTCCAAACCCCCCATATGGCTATTTACATTTAAATGAATTAAAATTAAACAGTATTTATTTATTTGAGCAGGTGTCTCACTGTCACCCAGGCCGAAGTGCAGTGTCACACTCACGGCCACCGCAGCCTCGACCTGCCGGGCTCAGGTGATCCTTCCGCCTCAGCCTCCCAAGTAGCTAGAGCCACAGGCATGCTCTACCACTCCTGGCTAATTTTTTGGTTTATTGTAGAGACGAGATCTCGCCAAGTTGCCCAGGCTGATCTCGAACCCCTGGGCTCAGGCAGTCCTCTCACCTACAGCTCCCAAGGTGCTGGGATTCCAGGCATGAGCCCTCTCGCCCGGCCAGAGGAAGCTTCTGAGGTACTCGCCCTACCACACTCTGGAGGGACCACGGTTCCCATCCGACGTGCCCATTGTGGAGGCACCAGCAGCCTCAAGGGCCCCCGCCTCTGCCCAGCACTCCCCGCTCCCCACCTGGGGTCCCGATGGTCCCTTGCTTTCCCTCTGCCCTGCCGGAGACACCCCCGTCACCCCGACTGCCCGGCCTCCTCCCTCGGCAGTCAACCCGGCCGCATCTCAGCCTCCGGTCTAGCCCTCCTGCCTCCACCTGGCCCAGCCAGGCCAGCCTTTATCAGAGCACACATCACACCATCCCCAACGGCCAGCTACATCTGTCTTCCTCTCCAGCTGTGAGTTCCTTTGGAGCAAGAATGCCACGTGTGTCCCAGCCCCGAGCCTGGCTTCTGGAAGGGCCTTGGCCACGGTATGCAAAGCGACCCCCACCCCCAAGACCGACCCTGTCGTTCCTGCTGCCACGTGGGAGGAAGCTGGGAACAGAAGGCACTTGCCCGAGGTCTCCCCACTCAGGAACATGGGGCCAGGGCACCACCCCCAGCCCTGGAGAGAGCAGCGCCCGGCCGGCCAGAAGGCAGGGAGGCACGCTGCTCCTGGGTGCAGGGGTGACGCGCTTTTTCCTCTTATTCCAAACTCATGTCTGCAGCTGTGAATAACCAAACAGCACACAGCGAATTCCAATGCGGACACACAGACAAGTATCTTTTTTGGGGGAATTAGAGTCCCACTCTGTGACCCAGGCTGGATTGCAGTGGCACGCTCTTGGCCACCGCAGCCTCCACCTGCTGAGCTCAGGCGATCCTTCCGGCCCAGCCTTCCAAGTAGCTGGAATCACAGGCACGCGCCACCATGCCCAGCTAATTTTTTCATTTATTGTAGAGACACGGTCGCACCAAGTTGTCCAGGCTGGTCTCGAACCCCTGGGTTCAGGCAATCCTCTCGCCTCTGCTTCCCAAAGTGCTGAGATTACAGGCGTGAGCCATCACACCCAGCAAGTATCTCTTATTTTATTTTATTTTCCTGAGTCAGGGTCTCGCTCTGTCGCCCAGGCTGGAGTACAGTGGTGCAATCACAGCTCAAGGGATCCCCCAGTCTCAGCCTCCCAAGTAACTGGGACTACAGTGTGTGTCCTCACACCTGGCTAGGTTTTGAGATTTGTTTTGTTTTGTTTTATAGAGAGAATGTTGCCCAGACTGGTCTCAAACTCCTGGGCTCAGGCAGTCCTCCTGCCTCAGCCTCCCTAAGTGCTGGGATGACAGGCATGAGCCACCGCACCCGGCCAAAAACTCCCTCTTTTTTTTTTTTTTTGAGTTGGAGTCTCACTCTGTCGCCCA
>NW_007247439.1:11497-13413 GCF_000164805.1 Carlito syrichta
AGGCGGGTCTCGAACCCGCGGGCTCAGGCAATCCACTCACCTCAGCCTCCCAAAGGCACGGGATTATAGGCTGAGCCACTGAACCCGGCTCAAAAACTCCCTCTTAACTGTCCTCAGTCTCACTCAGCAAAGGGGACTGTCTGGCGACCACTCTGAGGCATCCCAGAGATCTGGTTGTGTAACGACGAAGACGTATCCACACACACTCATCCACGGTTTCGGTTCATGGAACCGGCCTCACGGCACCCCCTGCCACAGCCCTCCTCCCCTGGCGTGTGACACTCAGCTCTGTGGCACTCCATACCATAGGGCCCAGGAGTAGACACACACGCTCTGAGCTATTCTGCTTGTTACTTTTTAATTTATTTTTGTAGAGATGGGAGTCCCACAGTGTTGCCCAGGCTAGTCTCAAACTCCTGGCCTCAAGTGATCCTCCCTCCTCGGCCTCCCAAAGCTACAGGCGGGAGCCACCATGCCCAGCCCTGTTTTACTTTTATAAACAATGCAGCAGGACCATGTTTACTCGCCAGCCCTCCGGTCAATGTCTCCATCGGATAAATCTAGAAGTAGCGTTGAGGGGAGGACACGGAGCAGCCCACGTGTTTGTGGGGTGGGTGACATGCGCCTAAGAGCCTGAAGTCTCCTCCCCTGCCCAAAGGCCATGTCCACCATCTGTGCCCTGTGAGCCTGTGGTGAGTTTCTGGGGTTCCCTCTCAGAGGCTCCCCCCCGCCAGGTTCTGCTCTTCCCCATCTCCCCACCCTGTTCTCGAAACCCATAGCTGTCCACCACCCAGGCTGGCCCCAAAGGCTGTCACCTGGGAGCCCAGGACTGGCCTGGATCAGTCCCGCGGGTTCAGGGCACCTGGGACCTGAGAATTCTTTCACAGAGACCCTGGGGGGAGGACTCACTGTGTGATGGGTAGTGGGGACAGCAGGAATCCCTCCAGAGACAACTGTGCGGCGGCCCAGGCGGTGTGCGTGAGCGTGGGAGCCATGGTGGTGTCGGAGTGTGTGGCATGGCGCCGGATGTGATGGTGTGCTTGTGTGTTGGGGCAGTTGTGTCAGGAGTTATGCAACAGAGGTGCTCCCAGGACCCACAGACCGCAATGGTGTAACCGCCGGGCCACCAGAGGGAAAGGAGGGACCCTAAACACCCTTCTGGTCCTCCCACCATGAGCGGGCCCCATGAGCGGGCCCCGGCAGCGTGGTGGCCCTGCCCTCCTCCTTTCCTGCCACTGAAAGTCGTCAGGCTGGGAGGGGAAAGAGTAGCCACAGTGGGGCACAGGCCAAGGCCAGGGTCACAGGAACACCACAGATGTGAACACCGCCGGCAGTTCCAGATTCCGCCCAGGAATCGGGCCAGGGGAGAGGCCGGCCGGGGTCTTCCTGGGGCTCCCCTGGGGTGCGATTGGCCACACACCCACAAATGAGGTGGCTTCCTCACCCACAGGGCTCCTCTCTCTCTGGCTCTCCCTCTCTTTTTGAGTTGGGGTCTCGCTTGCTCTGTCACCCAGGCTGGAGTACAGTGACATGATCACAGCTCAGTGCAGCCATCCTCCGGGGCTCAGACGATCCTTCTGGCTCAGCCTCCCGAGTAGTTGATACTGTAGGCGCATACCACCGTATCAGGCTGATTTAGTGATTTTTGTAGAAATTAGGTCTTGCTGTGATTCCCAGGCTCGAACTCCTGGGCTTAAGCAATCCTCCCGCCTTGGCCTTCCAAAGTGCTGGGACGTCAGGTGTGAGCCACTGCACCGGCTCAGCTGCTCGTTTTAATAAAGACCACAATGTAGGGAGCACACTCAGCCAGACCCAGGCCCTCGAGGGGTCCTCGCAGCAGTTCTATGATGTGGTGTTCTTTTTTTTTGAGTTGGAGTCTCACTCCGTCGCCCAGACTGGAGGGCAGTGGCCGCTCC
>NW_007247439.1:13433-16831 GCF_000164805.1 Carlito syrichta
GCCTGGCTAGTTTTTTGATTTATTGTAGAGATGAGGTCTCGCCAAGTTGCCCAGGTGGATCTCGAACCCGTGGACTCAGGCAATCCTCTCACCTCAGCCTCCCAAAGTGCTGGGATTATAGGCACGAGCCACAATGCCTGGCCTAACTCAGAAGCTCTGTAAAGTCTAGGATGATATTCTCTGCCGAGTCCACTGCCTCTCCCCACATGGACCCGGAGGGAAAAGGGTGGCCCGACGCTAAAGATTCTGGGAATCAGCCATTCGCAGTCGCACTCAGGCCCTGCAGAGTCTTGGGAACGCCGTGTCTCTGAGCCTCAGTTTTCTCACCTGTAAGGAAGTGCTTGTCCCTGCACTCCCCCGACAAGGGGACAGGAAGCAGCAGCTGACATTCATCGACCACTAAGTGCCTGCCTGGCGTGGCCAGCCTCGCCCTCTCCCCCAGCATTGCATGAGGCCCTCTCGGTTCGTGTGAGGAAGACAATGGCTGGTCCCATTCTGCAGATAAGGACATGGAGGCTCACGGGGTGTGAGAGTTGCCTAAAGTCCTACCGTTGGGTGACGCCAGAGCCCCTGCTCTCAACATGTCACTCTATGCTCCGGGTAAAAGATTCCATTCCGCTGTTTGGTTATTCAATCAACTAGCCGTCAGAAGGCCCATTTGCAGCCCTGATTTGAGTGTGGAGGGCCGCTCCACTGGCTCTGCTGGGGGAAGGTGGGGCCGGGAGAGTCCCTACCCTCCAAGGGCCTGGAGGCATGGGAGGCTGTGAGCACAGCCCGGCCACCGGCCACTCCCAGCATGGCTGTGGAGCTGCGGGTGACCCACTCCACCTCTGTCCTGGGGTGCTTGCTCCCGGCATGGTGGTAAGAACACCATGTTTGGCCGGGCACGATGGCTCAGCCTGTAATCCCAGCACTTGGGGAGGCTGAGACAAGAAGTTTGCCTGAGCCAGGGGTTTCCAGCAAGGCCAGCCTGGGCAACATGGCGAGTCCTCATCTCTGCAATAAATCACAAAAACTAGTCAGGCATGGTGGCATGCGTCTGTAGTTCCAGCTCCTTGGAAGGGTGAGGCGGAAGGATCACCTGACCCCAGCAGGTCGAGGCTGCGGTGGCCGAGAGCGTGCCACTGCACTCAGTCTGGGCGACACAGTGAAGACTCAGACTCCAAAAAAAAAAAAAATTAGGCCAGGCGCAGTGGCTCAAGCCTATAATCGCAGCACTTTGGGAGGCCGAGGCGAGAGGATTGCCTGAGCCCATGGGTTTGAGACCAGCCTGAGAACCATGGTGAGGCCTCGTTCTACAATTAAAAAAAAAAAAAAAATTAGCCGGGTGTGGTAATAACGCATGCCTGTAGTTCCAGCTAGTTGGAAGGCTGAGGCAGAAGGATCGCAGGAGCCCAGCAAGTCGAGGCTGGGGTGGCCGTGAGCGTGCCACTGCACTCCAGCCTGGGCGACAGAGTGAGACTCCAAATCAAAAAAAAATTATTAATTAAAAATAAACGCTTGCCGGGCTCAGTGGCTCAGCCTGTAAGCCCAGTCTTTGGGAGGCCAAGGTGAGTGGATTTCCTGAGCCCGCGGGTTCAAGACCCGCCTGAGCAACTTGGCAAGACCTCATCTCTACAACAAAATAAAAAAAATCAGCCGAGCATGGTAGCGCATGCCTGTAGTTCTAGCTACTTGGAAGACTGAGGCGGAAGGATCGCCGGAGCCCAGCAGGTCGAGGCTGCGGTGGCCGGGAGCGGCCACTGCAATCCAGTCTGGGAGACACAGTGAGACTCCAACTCAAAAAAAAAATTAATTAAAAATAAACGCTTGAAGGATTAACTGTGTTACCTCCACCCTCCTGCTCATGCACACTCGGGCGGACGTTGCACTCTGATCCCACTGGGCCCTTTCCGTGCCCTCCCAATGCCTTTGGCCGAATCATGAGGCCTCTTGCAGAAAGGTTTCCGGGATTACCGCTGTCCACAACACAGCCTCCCTCTGATCTCTTCACAGTGCAGATGGCTGCTGTCCCCTCTCTAAGCTCAGGTCGATTTCAGAGGAAGAAGAGAGGGCAGCTGCCTGGGGATCGGCTGGGCCCGTGTGCAAAGCCCAAGCCTCAGGATGCACGCTCCGGTGACACCCCCAGCTTGGTCCAAGGACAGAACACTATTTTCCTCTTGACCACGGAGGCCTTTTGACCCAAGTTCAACTCCAGGCAGGCCTGTGGCAGAGGAGCCCACAGTTGTTCATTTTATTATTATTATCATTATTATTATGATTGTAGAGGCAAGGTCTCACTATGTTACTCAGGCCACACACCCACAAATGAGGTTCAAGATCTGGTCTTGAACTCCTGGTCTCAAGCAATCCTCCCTCCATAGCCTCCCAAAGTGCTGAGCTTACAGACATGAGCCACCACACCCAGCCTGAAACCCTCAGTTGAGTAGAAAGTGTTTTGTTTTTTGTTTTGTTTTTTTTTGAGTTGGAGTCTTACTCTGTCATCCAGGCTCGAGTGCAGCGGCACGCTCCCGGCCACCGCAGCCTCAAGCTGCTGGGCTCCAGCGATCCCTCCGCCTCAGCCTTCCAAGTAGCTGGAATTACAGGCGCGCGCTACCACACCCGGCTAGTTTTTGATTTATTGTAGAGATGAGGTCTCGCCAAGTTGCCCAGGCGGGTCTAGAACCTGCGGGCTCAGACAATTCACTCACCTCGGCCTCCCAAAGCACGGAATTACAGGCTGAGCCACAGAGCTGGGCCAGAAAGTGTCTTGTAACCCAGGTGGCCTCTCCCCCTGGAAGGCCAGAGACCCTGCAGCCAAGGCTCCACCCTGGGGGCCTCAGGATTTGGAGGTTTAGGGACCCTTTGACCTCGGAGTCCTGCCCTGAGCATTCTTTGGAGAAGGCCTCACCAAGCAGACTGTGCTTCCTTGGGATACACAGATGGGAGGGAGAGGATGTGGCCTTCAGGAAGGCAACAACCGAGCAGGGAGGCAGGTGAGCGGAACCCAGAAAGCCAGGAAGCGATGGTGACTCGGGGACGCAATGGGCCTGGCCCAAGAGCAGGGCAGACCCTGGAAGGGGGAACCCAGGGCAGAGGCGGCCTGAGCTGAATCTGGGGCCCTGGGCCCTGGGGCGGAGGTAGCATCCTGCTCAGAGCAGCAGGGGCTGCTGGCCTGAGACATCCTGGGGGCCTGGATGGTGGCATCTTCCTTCCTCTGGCCTGCTCACTGGGCCCCTGCTGTCCCCTACCCGCAGGCTTCCTGGTGGGGAGGGTGTGGCCCGGGAACTGGAATGGCCAGCCTCCCTCCGCAGTCAGTCTGTCATGCAGGAACTAAATGACATAAAACATACCTCGCCTGGTACACAGCGGCGCTAAATAATGTCAGGGCCTCCGCCCCCACCTCCCCCACCCCCGTC
>NW_007247439.1:17155-23003 GCF_000164805.1 Carlito syrichta
CCAAAAAAAAAAAAAAAAAAAGTCCGAGTCCACTGAGAGCCTCCTGGCCAGGGCTCCAAGGAGACAGAGGAGGGCAGAGGCCTTCAGACCCTTTACACTGCCCTGGGGAGAGTGGGTGAGTTCCCTCATTTTGCCCAAGGCCACCCGGCCGCCCTGCCTCCAGGGTCTCTGTTTGGGGTTAATTGCAACTATGATTTCTGGACTCTGAGGTGGGCCAAACAGATTCCAGCCTGGAGTGATCAGGGATGATGAGAAAAGAGATAAGTGAGCATTTAAAGTGCCCTCAGAAGTCTAGGACCAGCTGGGTGTGGTGGCTCAGGCCTGTAATCCCAGCAATTTGGGAGGCAGACGTGAGAGAATTGCCTGAGCCCAGGGGTTCAAGACCAGCCTGGACAACTTGATGAGACCTCGTCTATACAATAAAACAAAAAATCAGCTGGGCGTGGTGGCACGTGCCCGTAGTTCCAGCTACTTGGAAGGCTGAGGCGGAAGGATCGCCGGAGCCCAGCAGGTTGAGGCTGCGGTGGCCGGGAGCGTGCTGCTGCACTCCAGCCTGCGTGATGGTAAGACTCCGGCTCAAAAATAAATAAATAAATAACAGCACAGCTGCCCCACCACTCTTTCCCTGGCCCCTCTGAAGGCAGCCGAGCAGTCTCTAGTGGAGTCTGCCAGAAGAAAGTGGATGCCCACACAGCATGTGTGCAAGCGCGCGTGTCAGCAAGGATGTTGGGGCACAGAGGTCGTGCTGACACCCTGTTCTTTTCTTGCTCTCTTCAGCTGGCCTCGAATTCCTTAGCCTCCCAAGTAGCTGGAACTACGGGGGCGCAGCACTACACCTAGCTAATTTGTTTGATTTATTGTAGAGACAAGGTCTCGCCAAGGTGCCCAGGCTGGTCTCGAACCCCTGGGCTCAGCCAATCCTCTCACCTCCGCCTCCCAAAGTGCTGGGATGACAGGCGTGAGCCACCGTGCTCGGCTGTACTTTTATTTTATACTTGTCTTCTTTGATTTTCTTTCCTTGCACGTATATTATTTTTTTTTTTTACGTGTTAACAGATGTTATCTGAGTGCTTAGGAGTATAGAGCACTCTTATTTATTTACTTTTTTTTTGAGTTGGAGTCTCACTCTGTTGCCCAGACTGGAGTGCAGTGGCCGCTCTCAGCCACCACAGCCTCGCCCTGCTGGGCTCTGGCGATCCTTCCACCTCCGCCTTCCAAGTAGCTGGAACTACAGGCGCGTGCTACCACGCCTGGCTCATTTTGATTTATTGTAGAGACAAGGTCTCGTCAAGTTGCCCAGGCGGGTCTCGAAATCCACTCACCTCAGTCTCCCAAAGGCGCGGGGTTACAGGCTGAGCCACCGAGCCCGGCCAGAGCACTCTTTTTTTTTCCCCCTGTAGAGTCAGAAAAGAAAAAGGTCATGAAAGCTGGTGGGAGAGGCTGCTTTTGCGGTTCTCGCTGTTGGAGGCAAGAGGCCAAAGGGTCCAAGCACCCTGGAAGGAGATCAGGGGTGGGGGTCGCTGCAGTGGGGCGGGGATCCTGCCTTGCTGATTCTTCCTCCGCCCACTGACTGGGGCAGCCTCCGAGGGGCCCAGGCCTGGCCTCGGGCTTTGGAGACCCCTCTGCGGAGCTACCTCTGGGAACACGAGCTTCTTTACTATGGGGGTGAGACCAGGGCCTCTGTGTGTCTGCCCCCGTGGTAGGCTTAGCCTGCCTTCTGAGACTCTGGTCCCAGGTTCGAGGCAGGCAGAGGAGCATTCTGGCCGGGGGCTCTCTTTCTTTCTTTTTTTCTGAGTCAGAGTTTCACTCTGTCTCCCAAGCTGGATTGCAGTGGCATGTTCACGGCCTCCACAGCCTCAACCTGCTGGGCTCAGGTGATCCTTCCTCCTCAGCCTTCCAAGTAGCTGGAACTACAGGCACGCGCCACCACGCCCGGCTAATTTTATGATTTATTGTAGAGATGAGGTCTTGCCAATTTGCCCAGGCTGGTCTCAGACCCCTGGGCTCAGGCAGTCCTCTCACCTCGGCCTCCCAAAGTGCTGGGATTATAGGCGTGAGCCACCGCATCTGGCTCTCTTTTTTGAGTCAATATCTCACTCCCAGGCTGGAGTGCAGTGGCATGATCAGGACTCATCGCAGCCTTGACCTCCTGGGCTCAGGTGATCCTTCTACCTCAGCCTCCTGAGTAGCTACAGGAGGCACCGCCACACTCGGTTAATTTTTTGATTTTTTTGGGTAGAGATGAGGTCTTGCTATGTTGTCCAGGCTGGTCTCAAACTCCTGGCCTTATGCAATCCTCTTGCCCTGGCTTCCCAAAGTGCTGGGATTACAGGCGTGATCCACCATGCTCAGCCTAGGGGATCTTCTGAGTCCAGCCCTATGTCCTCTCATACGGGCCTCCCTACCTCCCCGTGGCGGAGGCCACACCCTGTGGGCTAGTCCTGGCAGGCCTGGGATCCCCTGGGGGCTGCAGGCTGGGGAGGCAACACCCCGACTCTCCTCTCGAAGAGTGAGACTCCGATTCAAAAATAATAATAGTAAGTAACCCAGGAGTGAGTGTTCCTAAGAACCCTTCTTGACTTTCCCCAGGGTCCCCTCTGGTCCCTGCCACCCGGGAGGTGGGCTGGGGGAGGAAGGGGCAGCCAGCCAGGCCTTGGTGGGCTCCCAGCGTGGGGCGCTGCCCCTGGCTCCCCACATGCTTCTTGGAGGGGCCTCAAAGATCCCGGCCGTTGGCCCCTTCTCCCCGGCTTCCTGTTTGGGCTCCAGAGACGTTGGGCCGTTTCTGCAGGTGAAGTGGGAGCCCGTTGGGTGGGCGGGGGCTCGCTGGGAGTGGGTCTGGGGGCTGCCAGCCCAGGCAGGGGCTCTGGGCGTCGGCGGAGCCACAGCTGGTCACCACTGGGCACTCAGATCTGGAGGCCTGAGTGGGGCAAGTCTAGCCAGTGCCTTGGCTCCGGGCAGGACGATCTGGCCCGGGCGGACGTGCCTGGGACATCACCCTGGCCTGCCACAGCCAAGCAGGCGGCCTTCTCACGGTGGGACTCGAGCCCCTGTGTCCCGGCCTGTGAACTTGCCTCTCGTCCTCTGCCCACCCTCGTCACCACCTCCACACCCACCCAATCCCAGCTCCAGACCTGCCAGGGGTCAGGGTTGAGCCGGGGGGTGAAGGGTGGGAGGTGGTGGGGAACAGTCTGCTGTCAGAAAACCTAGCGTGGATCCGGCTAGCCCCCCTGCGCTTGGCTAAGACCCACTCAGGGGAGCAGCGTGGGAAGGACACGTTCAGGGAAAGATTCCCAGGGAAAGAGAGGCTCAATGGAGAAGGCTGGGCACAGTGACTCACACCTCCAATCCCAGCACTTTGGGAGGCTGAGGCTGGAGGGTCACTTGAGGCCAGGAGCTTGAGACCAGCCTGGGCAACATAGCGAGACCCCACTTATATCAAAGATCAGTGGAGAAAGCCTGGCTCAAAAAAGATGGGAAGAGGGCCAGGCGTGGTGGCTCATGACTATGATCCCAAGTGCCCTGGAGGCCGAGGTGGGAGGATCACTAGAGCTCAGAATTTGAGACCAGCCTGGGCAGCATAGTGAGACCTCATCTCCATAAAAAAAAAATTTTTGTAATTAGCTGAGCAAGGGCTGTGATTGCACCACTACACTCTAACCTGGGTAACAGAGCAAGACCCTGTCAGAATGGAAGAGAGAGAGAGAGAAAAGAAATAAAGGAAGGAGGGAGAAAGGGAGGAAAGGAAGGAAGGAAGGAAGGAAGAAAAAGAAGCCAGGCGAGGTGGCTCAGGCCTATAATCCCAGGACTTTGGGAGGCTGAGGTGAAAGAATTGCCTGAGCCCAGGCGTTCGAGATCAGCCTGGGCAACATGGTGAGACCTCGACTCTACAATAAATCAAAACATTAGCCAGGTATGGCGGCCATGCCTGTAGTTCCAGGAAGGCTGAGGTGGAAGGATTGCCTGAGGTCAAAGCCGCGGTGGCTGCAAACAGGCCGCTGCACTCCAGACTCCGACTCAAGCAGACTCTCTAGGTGAGCAGAGACCGAGGTCACTGCCGGACCTAGAGGCCACTGGTGGGGGTGGGGCTGCCTCACAGGACCCAAGGGACACAGCCAGGGCTGGAAAAGGCAGGCCCTATGGGGCACACCACCCACTCTCGGGGCTGGGGAGGAAAGAGGGAGGCTGTTTACAAACAGGAGAGGGAAGCTGTCCCCTCAGCGGGGCATGTGGGGGGAGACTTCCCCTCTGAGGGCTGCGCAGAGGGGTGTTTGGAGGGTGGGCTTGCAGGGAGATGGGGAGATTGGGTAGCCACTGCTGCTTCTCCAGCCCCAGGACAACCCTGCCTCCTCCTGTCACTGTCTCGGACCAGAGAGGGGGAGAGTAAGACCCAGAGTGTGGCCCTGGCAGAGAACGGCCTCCCTTTCGCTATCAAGGCCTTCCTGGGCCAGCTGCCTGGCCTCCCCTTCAGACTGGGGCTCCCAGGAGCAGCACCGAGGGACAGAGCTGCGACAGAGCTGGGGTCTCTGCCTCTTCCTGTTCTCCAACTGGCAGTTTCTGTGCCACTTTTCCAGGTGACTTGAGGCCTGGGCCAGTGATGTCAAAGGCTGGCCTTCCCAGACCGGACCATCTCCCTGGGTCAGTGTGGGCTCCGAGGGGAGGTGGGCTGAGGAGGGGCTGATGGGAGAGGAGGAAGGCAGGTCAGAGGCATCATTTTCGGTGCCACGTGCGAAATAAAAATTGGGGCCCTTCGGTTAAAATTTCTAAATTTCAGCCTGGGCACGGTGGCGCACCCGTAATCCCTATGGGAGGCCGAGGTGCGAGGATTGCTTTAGCCCAAGAGTTTGAGACCAGCCTAGGCAACATAGCGAAAGCCCATCTCTATAAAAAAAAAAAAATCAAAAAATTAACCAGGCATGTACCTGTAGCTCCAGCTACTTGGCAGGTGGAAGGATCGCCTGAACCCAGGAGGTCGAGGCTTTTGTGAACCGTGATCATGCCACTGCATTCCAGCCTGGATGACAGTGAGACCTCAACTCAAAAATAATAATCAGGCCGGGGGTAGTAGTTCAAGCCTGTAATCCCAGCACGTTGGGAGGCCGAAGCGAGAGGATTGCCTGAGCCCACGGGTTCGAGATCGTCCCTACGATACATCAAAAATTAGCCAGACGTGGTAATGTGTGCCTATAGTTCCGGCTACTCGGAAGGCTGAGACGGAAGAACTGCTGGAGCCCAGCAGGTCGAGGCTGCGGTGGCCGGGAGCAACATCCACTGCACTCCAGCCTGGGTGACAGAGTGAGACCCTGACACACAAAAAACCCACAAAAATAATGATTAATTAATTGATTAATTGCTGAATGTCAGAATGGCATCAACAGAGCATTAAGCCAGCCCCCTCCTGAGCTCATGCCCTGTGTAGCTACACATCTTGGTGTCCAGGAGGCCAACCATGCGGGAGGGTCAGGAGTTCCGGAAAGGGTCACTTGGTGGAGAAAGGAAAGACAGAGGAGCAAGGACCTGAAGACAGGGAGAAACCCACCCTGCTGGACCCTCAAAACACAGAGGCAGATCGGACATGGTGGTTCATGCTTGTAATCCCAGCACCCTGGGAGGCGGAGGCCAGAGGATTGCCCGATTCCAGGGGTTTGAGACCAGCCTAGGCAAACTGGCAAGACCTCATCTCTACAATAAATCAAAAAATTAGCCAGGTGTGGTGGCGCACACCTGTGGTCCCAGCTACTTGGAAGGCTGAGATGGAAGGATGGCCTGAGCCCAGCAGGCCGAGGCTGCAGTGGCCGGGAGAGTGCCACTGCACTCCAGTCTGGGCAACAGAGTGAGACTCCAACTCAAA
>NW_007247439.1:23023-25314 GCF_000164805.1 Carlito syrichta
AAACCACCACAGGGCAGTGAGGACAACTGGGTCGGATAGTGCCAGGTCCGGGATCCTGAACGCTCACATCCAAACTTCATCTTGGAGGCAGACGCTGAAGATCTGAGCCACAGGAAAGCAGGAGAGGCTGGGTCAGGGTGGCTGAAGCGTTGGACTGAGGGACCCAGGGAGATCCTCTGCTTCCCATCTACAGACAGGAGACCAGGGCCCAGAGAGGGACGGGGCCTGCCCACGGTCACCTAGCAAGAGCTCTGCAGCCTGGCAGGGGGTAGGGGAACGACCTGGGAGCCATGTGCAGGGCAGGAGGGCATCCCATGATGTCTGTGTCCACCTGAGGGGCAGGACCCGCCCTCCAGCACCCGGACCTTCCTCTCCAGGGCACCCCTTGCCCCTAGTCCCACCTTAGTGTCCCTTGGGTCCTCCCCTCTTGGAGTCCACCCTCGTGCCTCTTGGCCATCCTCAGGCCCCAGGAGCTCCGCCTCACTGTGCCCCTGGGCTTTGGAAGTTCCTGCTGCCCACTGCTCCCCATCCCCCCCACTCCAGCCTGGTCAGGCAGTAGCCTGCAGGTAAGGGGTGCACAGGATTGGGGTCCCTGTCCCGGGAACAGCTGCCCCCTATTCCTTCCATCTTGCCCCCCACCCTATCCAGCCCGACGCCCTGTCCCCTTCCTGAGGGACCCAGAGCCTGAGGCCCACCCCAAGACATTTGGAGACCTCAGAGGCCTTGGTGGCCCCCGGGGGCCACAAGTCCGTTACTTCTTGGTGCTCTTTGGGAAATGGAGAATTTGCAAGGCGGCCCACGGGAGTGTTTGCAAAAGAGATGCAAATAAAACGGGAGCTGTCCAGTTAAGAGCAATCTGGACCCTTGGCGGTTCCCTTCTCCTCTCTGTGATAACTGATTCTTTTTTTTTTTTTTTGCATGGGATCTGTCACCCAGGCTAGAGTGCAGTGGCATAGTCACGGTTCACCTTAGCCTTGACCTCCTGGGCTCAGGCGATCCTCCCACCTTCAGCGTCCTGACTAGCAGGGGCTACAGGTACACGCCACCACACACGGCTAATTTTTTGATATTTTGTAGAGACAAGGTCTCGCTATGTCACCTAGGCTGGTCTCGAACTCCGGGGCTCCAGCGATCCTCCGGCCTTGGCCTCCCAAAGTGCTGGGATTCCAGGCGTGAGCCACCATGCCCACCTCTGCCTGACACATCTAAATGTGTGAGTTTGTGTGCACATGTGAGACAGAGAGAGGGAGGAAAAGAGGAAGAGAGAGAAGGAGGGAGGAAGAGAGAGGGAGACAGAAACAGAAGCACGGGGCAGAAAGATGGTGTGGAGGACCCAGGCTGGGGCTGAGGTAGAGGCTCAGACCCCTGAGCCCAGGGAAGGGGCAGGAGCAGGCCAGGGATGGGTGCGAGACCGCTATTCAGGGCTGAGAAGCCTTGTCTGTGTTTCTAGGAGCCTCAGGGAACCCTTGGGTCACTGTCAAGAATGGGGGAGTGATGGTCCAGGGAGGACTACAGGGCAGAGGGGGGCAAGTGAGGCTGCTGAGATGAGCTCTGAGTCTGGCAAGGGTCTGTGTCTCCAAAGAAAACTGAGAGCCGGGCGTGGTGGCTCATGCCTGTAATCCTAGCACTTTGGGAGGCAGAGGCCAGAGGATTACCTGATCTCATGGGTTTGAGCCCAGCCTGGGCAAATTGGTGAGACCTCATCTCTACAATAAATTTTTTTTTTTTTTTTTTTTTTTTTTTGGAGTCCCCATAAGGAACGCAGACTGCCTGGGACAGGCCGCTCCCAGCCACCGGATGGGAATGGACTTGGGGTCATCTCACTGATCTTACAGTTCCATGCCAGTTATTTACTTCCTATTCACAAAAATATAGAGAGATCTTAAAATGTAACTTGCAGAAAATGCATATGTAAAATTGCCATGTAGCTCAATAATATTTAGGCACAAGACATAAAAAACTGTTGTCATTAAGTTTTGAAGTTATCAATAACAACAAAGGAACTGAAATTCATATCATAGCATTTCTGACTAGCAGTCAATATATTCAACATATAAAAAGACCACATTTTTAAATTAACAAGACAGGGAAAGTGTAAGGAGAAAAATCATTAGTTGAACCAAGCAAGATGGACTTGGATTAATTATTAAAAGAACCAATCATTTTCTTCAAATAAAGAGTTGGTTTTACTAACATCAAGCACAAATGAGTTATTCATATTGTAGGTATTTATGGGCAAACTGAAAAAAACAAATTCTATTTCTTCTTACCAGCTCACATACTTCTGTCCA
>NW_007247439.1:25334-38463 GCF_000164805.1 Carlito syrichta
GTCTCGAACCCATGGGCTCAGGCAATCCACTCACCTCAGCCTCCCAAAGCACTGGGATTACAGGCTGAGCCACCGAGCCCGGCTTACAATAAATTTTTAAAAATTAACCGGGCATGGTGGCACACCCCTGTAGTTCCAGCTACTTGGAAGGCTGAGGCAGAAGGATGGCCGGAGCCCAGCAGGTCGACGCTGGGATGGCCGTGAGCGTGCCCCTGCACTCCAGCCTGGGCAAGAAAGTGAGACTCCAACTCAAAAAAAAAAAAAACTCCTCGGGGTGGGCCTGGAAGCCTCCACCAGGGCCAGCGGGAGGCCATCCCCGAGGACGCCCGTGGAGATGCTGGGTCCGTGAGGCTCTCAACTTGGGCCCTCTGTTTCCCCATCTGTAAACACAGATGAGGATGTGAGGGAATCACAGATGAGAACGTTGGGTCCATCATCCTGATCTGGTGTGATGATTTACAGCCCGAAAAAGGAAGGAAAATGGTGAGTCCTCTGGCCTCCGCCTCCCAAAGTGCATGAGCCACTGTGCCTGGCTGAGAAGCCCGTTTTAGGGGGGAGTCAGAAGTCCCTGTCACAGCCCCAGGTCTCCCTGTGGGGGCTCCGTGGGTCACATCCTCGGGAGACCAGGGGCACCTGTGCCCGGAAGCGCTGACATCATGCCTCCCATGTTGGGGAGGCCGTCAGGGGTCGTTGAGTGTCTGGGTGTCAACACAGGTGGGAGAAGTCAGAAGTCAAAAGGGAAGAGGTGGGTGGGGACCAGGGCAGAGAACAACCGAGTGTGGGGTTGAGACGGTCACGGGCAAGACAGTGCTAGAGTCTCTGACCTTTTATTATTTTCTGAATTGTATCTCACTCTGTCGCCCAGGCTGAAGTGCAGTGGCAGGCTCATAGCCACTGAAACTTCGACCTGCTGGGCTCAGGTGATCCTTCCGCCTCAGCCTTCCATGTGGCTGGAACTACAGGCGCGCGCTACCACAGCCAGCTTGTATTTTTTTGATTTATTGTAGAGACAAGATCTCACCAAGTTGTCCAGGCTGGTCTCGAACCCCTGAGTTCAGACAATCCTCTAGCCTCAGCCTCCCAAAGTGCTGGGATTACAGGCATGAGTCACCACACCTAGCAATCTATTTTTTGTTGTTGGAGTCTCACTCTGTCTCCCAGGCTGGAGTGCAGTGGTATGCTCCCGGCCACCGCAGCCTGGACCCGCTGGGCTCAGGCGATCCTTCTGCCTCAGTCTTCCAAGTAGCCTGAACTTTAGGCACACATCACCACACCCAGCTAATTTTTGATTTATTGTAGAGATGAGGACCCAATTTGCCCAGGCTGGTCTCGAACTCATGGGCTCAGGCAATCCTCTCACCTCAGCCTCCCAAAGTGCTGGGATTATAGGCCTGAGCCACCATGCCCAGCCGGCAGTCTTGAACTCTTGGGCTCAATTAATCCTCCAGCCTCAGCCTCCCAAAGTGCTGGGATAACAGGTGTGAGCCACCTGCCCAGTCTCTTTTATATTTTGTATGGTCAGGTGGGCCTTCCTGGCTGTTTGAACCTGGCTAAGTCCTTGAACCTCACCCAGCCTCAGTTTCCCCATCTGTAAAACGGGGGCGATAATATCTGTCACTAGGCTTGAGGTGATAATGAAGTCCTGGAGACACAAGAGAGGGTAGCAGAGGCCTGTCCTGGAGGTGCTTGCACGGGGTTTCCCCAGGAGCAAAAATGAGATTTATCGACAGAGTTATGACTTGAATAGATCATTCCACGTTTCTAGAAACAGACTGAGCGAGCCCTGCGACACGCGGTCTGTGGTTCCTGCAGCAGCAGCGAGGCTGACCACAGGTTTGTTGGCCCTAGGGCAGGCCTCAGGCTTGGGCGTGACAGAGCTGGCCCTGCCCCCCAGCCTTTGGAGGGCCACAGGGCTGTGCAGTTGAACTTCAAAGGGCCTCTCTAACAGACACGAACAGTTTCCTGAAGCCGTGCAACTGCCCACGCCAGCCCGAATCGCCCAGGCCTGAGAGGAGCTGGGAGCAAAGACCCAGGGAATGCTGGGACAGGTTCATCTGAGCGGCTTCCCGGAGGTGGAAGGCACCCAGGTCCTAACTGCTGGAAGTTCCTCACTGCTGGGTAGTTGCTGGGGCCCAGGGTGTGGGGCCTGGTATGTGCAGATTCAGAGAGGTCTCTAGGCGGAGAAAGGGCTTGAGAGCAAAGATAAGAACACTGATAACCCAGGTCTCACGTAGGAATGTCACCTACTGCCCCTCCAGTCCCAGAATACAGCAGCGGCAGAGTTCAGGCAAATCCTCTCCTCGAGGAAGCCCACCCAGAGTGCTTTCGGTGGTGGGGCTTGCAGCTGCTAAGAGAAAGCCCTCGGGTCTGCATTATGGGGTCTGTGAAGGGCGAAGGAGTCGGCGGGGGGCCGGGGCTGGGTAGGGTGGGTGCGCGGGACGTGGTGGCCTTGCCGTAGGCAGGGGCTTAGAGGCCACGTGGGGTGGGCCCACGGCAGGTGGGAGGTATTTTTAGGTAGGCTCAGGTGCAGACGGAGACATTACGCCATGGCCCGACAGGTGGTTAATATTTAATCCCCTCCTTAATCATTAACTCCCGGGCTGGCTGGGGAGGAACAGTGCTGTTGTCAAATCAGTAACCACAAGCCCGGGAATAATGTCCACAGAGCGCACTGCCTCTCCCAGCGTGGACTGAGGGTGCTGGCCAGGCGAGGTCAGCCCTGGCCGGGAGCCCTGGTACCTCTCCTTCCCGTGGTGACCTCTGGGCTGGAGAGGGTGGGAGGGGCCAGGAAGCATCCCCTGGGGTCTCCCGGGCGTCCTCTGCCCCAGGGTCACTTACTGGTGGAGAGTGACCGGGACTGGTGTCCATTCAGGTGTGAGGGCTCCATCCCCGCCCCCTCCCACCCCTCCCTGCCAGGCCGTGTGACCTTGGACAAGTCAAGTAGCTTCCTTGGACTTCAGTTTCCTCATCTGTACAACAAGGGTCATTATTCGTATCTTTTTTTTTTTTTTTTTTGAGTGGAGTCTCATTCTGTCGCCCAGACTGGGGTGCAGTGGCTGCTCCCGGCCACCGCAGCCTCGACCTGCTGGGTTCCGGCGATCCTTCCGCCTCTGCCTTCCAAGTAGCTGGAACTACAGTTGCGCGCTGCCACGCCCGGCTAATTTTTTTTGATTTATTGTAGAGATGAGGTCTCGCCAAGTTGTCCAGGCGGGTCTCGAGCCCGCGGGCTCAGGCAATCCACTCACCTCGGCCTCCCAAAGCACTGGGATTACAGGTTGAGCCACCAAGCCCGGTCATTATTCGTATCTTAAAGGATGGTCATGCGATTTGAAGGGGATGTGGGTGTACCAGGAAGCACTTTCTGCGTTGAAAGTTGAGCCGACAAACAGGTTTGCGAAAGTGCAGATGGAGGGAGTGCACGAGGGCAGAGATGAAAGAGAAAGGCGGGCATGCTGGCGTCGTCACCGGACGCCTACCTCTTGGTGGAGTTGGTCTTAACTCGGGTCAGCGAGTGCTGCTGGAAAAGGCTGTGTCGGGCTTCGGGAGTCATTTGAAAAGGGGCCAGCCTCGCCCTTGGGGAGCCAGGGGAACCAGGCTGGGCCAGGACACAGCCACAGGGTCTGGCCTGAAGGTCATCGGGTCAGGACGCGGGGTCAGAGGGTCGGGCAGGAGCTCAGAGCAGGCTTCAAGGGGTGAGTAGGAGTTGGGGGTGGGGGAAGCGGGGACTCGTGTGTGCAGGCTGGCAGGGACCGAGGGGTGTGCGTGTCCGGGGATCCGAGCACAGGAGCAGCCTGTCCGGACACACGGCCTGTCGCAAGGTGCAAGTCACGGCCACATACTCAGGGCAGTCAGCCACCCGCACAGACACACTCACACGCACGGACGCACACAGGCAGCCCGCGGGCGCGTGGGCGCCAGCACCCGGGCATGGGGGCACCTCCTCCCAGCCCGGCCCCCAGAGTCTGGGTAACTCAGCACAGATGGCCCCCAGTTTTGTGTCCTTCCTGAGCCGGGCTGATACCTGCCAGAGGGCTGAGACTTCTGGGGGCTTGAAGTCCTCGGGATGCATCAGGACGCCTTGGTGTCCCCGAGAGCCGCTGAGGTTCCCTCTGGGACCCGGTGGGGATGAGGGAGTTGTGGGGAGACAGCTTAGGTGGTGACATCCAGACACATCCAGGGGACGGGCAGGGGCTGGGGAGAAGGCAGGCGGGCTTCTCAGAGGAGGTGGGCTTGGAGCTGGGCTGCAGGAAGGAGGGATCTGAGGGGTAGGGAGAGGCCTTGGGAAGGTCCCGGAGCCCCCCCAGAGCCAACCCCCAGCCCTCTTCTGAGTGCCCACTCACAACTCACACTCAGGCTGGGCCCAGGTCCCCAGAGCCTACAAGAAGTCAGACTGAGCAGTGATAGAATCCTGTGCCTCCCTGTGCCACCTCCCAGAGGGGGCCTGAGGGCTGAGTGGAGGTCAACAGAGGGGCCTTCTCTGAACTCTAAGCCGACACCCAGACTCCTCCTGCAGGAAGCCAGCCTAACCTCTGGTCCCTGACCCAAGGAGCTTCTTCTAATCCAGTGTAGCCGGGTCAGGCTGACATGGGTCCAAACTGCTAGAGCCTCAATCCTCCCTGTTTCCTACTGTGTGTCCTTGGGCCTGTTACTTGACCTCTCTGTGCCTCTGTTCTCTCTCCTTTTTTTTTTTTTTTTTTTTTTCAGTCACTGCTGGGCTCAGGCGATCCTTCTTCCACCACAGCCTTCCAGGTAACTGGAACTACTGGCATGCGCCATGACGCTCAGCTAATTTTTCTTGGTTTATTTTGGAGATGAGGTCTTGCCAAGTTTCCCAGGCTGATCTTGAATCCCTGGGCTCAGGCTGTCTTCTCACCTCAGCCTCCTAAAGTGCTGGAATTACAGGCGTGAGCCACCGTGCCCGGCGCCTCTGTTCTGTTATGGAACCTGGGGATGATAATTGCATAGTCCTGGCTGCTCATGGATGCTGTGAGGGTTAAATGACACCCAAGGCCTGACACACAGTTGGTGCTGCAGCCATTTGAATGGGAAGGTGCTTTTTGTTTTGTTGAGTTGGAGTCTCACTGTGCTGCCCAGGCTGGAGAGCAGTGGCTTGCTCCCGGCTACTGCAGCCTCGGCCTGCTGGGTTCAGGCGATCCTTCTGCCTCGGCCTTCCAAGTAGCTGGAACTACAGGCGCATGCCACCATGCCTGACTAATTTTTTGATTTATTGTAGAGACGAAGTCTCGCCAAGTTGCTCAGGCTGATCTTGAACCCATGGGCTCAGGCAGTCCTCTCACCTCGGCCTCCTAAAGTGCTGGGATTATTATAGGCGTGAGCCACCGAGCCTGGTCGGGAAGGTGTTTTTGACCAACATGTTCAAGGAAGCTTCCTGGAGCAGGAGACATACAAGCAGGCCCTTGAAGGACCGGAGGGGCCCCCAGAGATCTCAGGGAAGAGAAGGTGCCACCTCCCTGCGAGGGGCCAGGAAGGGACATGGCACGGTGGGGACCACGAGGAGGTCCATGAGGCTGCAGCACCTGCTTGGAGGATGGACATGGGGTGACGGGGCTGGGGTGGGGAGTGTTGGGGGGTTTGCCACGTCGGGCCGCCCTGGAGCAGGGAGCCCCTGGAGGCTTGCGAGGGGATGCCCAGCGACCCTGAGGCTGAGCTTGGCAGCAAAGAGCGGTGGAGGGAGATGTCCAGGCAGCAGGCAGAAGGCCTTGGGGAGACAGGAGCCCCACGGGGGCATGCACCATGGTTCTGGCTCAGGCGGTCATGAGACCAGTAGGAAGGGGCAGGGCATGCTCTCTGAGGCCACTTCCAGACCTGAGGTCTACGGGTCTGGCCCGATGACCCAGGGCGGTTCATTTTCCTGGCCTCTGTCTTCCTGTCTGCCAAGTGGGCCCAAGGAGGAGGTCTGGCTCTGAGTTGTGTCAGTCCCGTGGCTCTTCTGGGCCCTGTTGGACCAAAGGTCAGGCAGGGTGGTTCAGGGTCGGGAGGGGCCAGACCAGAGCATTGCCTCTCTCCTCCCTGGGGGGGGTGGCCATGGCTTATCTGCATCAGGGCAGAGCTGGGTGGGCAAGGGGAGATACTCCTTCAGCGCCAGACAGTGTGAGGGGGTGATAAAGGGATGGACCCAGCCAGCGGCCTAGACAGGTGGGAGCAGCCAGGCTGGGCTGCGGGTGCCCAAGGCTGGCACCTCCTTGCCCCCACCCCACCCATTGTGTCACCCCCAGGCCAGCAGAGTAGGGCCCTCACCTTCCACCAGCCAGCGGACAGGAGGCAGAAGAGGCATTTGAAGATTGCTGGTGGCCTTTGGACATTGTCTCGGGGAACGGGCGGGGCAGAGGCTGGGCTATGGCCAACTGGTCCCGTTCCACCTGGGACTTTCCAGTTTTAGCACTAAAAGCCTGTCCTGGGAAACCCCTTGATCGTTGGCCTGGGGCTATCCAGGGTTTATACTTTATTTACTTATTTATTTTAAGTAGAGATGGATGAAGGTCTCATTTTGTTGCCCAGGCTGGTCTTGGACTCCTGGGCTTACCTCCCAAAGTACTGGGATTACAGGCATGAGCCACCACGTCCAGCCCCTTGTCTAAGTTTTGAAAGTGAAAGTCCCTCATCCTGGGAGGCATGTTCATCCACAGCAAGCAGGACAGTTGGTCACTTTAAGAGTAGGGGCATGGGTCTGGGGGCGAGCCATCAAGAAGGCAGATAGGGAGTTGGGGGTGGAGAGTAGGATGGGGGAGCCGTTGGTGCCTTTCAGGATCCCTCACCCTCTTGCCCATTGCACTTGTCCTCAGGGCTGTCCTCTGTAGGAGCGCCACGGCACATGTTTTTTGCTTGTTTTGAGTTGGGGTCTCACTCTGTAACTCAGGTTGGAGTTCACCATATCCTAGACCTCAGCTCAGGCAATCCTTCTGCCTCAGCCTCTAGAGTAGCTGGGACTACAGGCGTGTGCCACCACGCCCAGCTAATTAAAAAAAAAATTCTGCGCCAGGTACAGTGGCTTAAGCCTGTAATCCCTGCACTTTGGGAAGCCGAGGTGAGAGGATTGCCTGAGTCCAGGGGTTCAAGACCAACCTGGGCAACTTGGTAAGACCTCATTTCTACAATAAATTTATTTTTTTTTGAGTTGGAGTCTCACTCTGTCGCCCAGACTGGAGTGTAGTGGCTGTTCCCGGCCACCGCAGCCTCGACCTGCTGGGCTCCAGCGATCCTTCCACCTCAGCCTTCCGAGTAACCAGAATTACAGGTGCGCGCTACCACGTCCGGCTGATTTTTTGATTTTATTGTAGAGATGAGGTCTCGCCTGCCCAGGTGAGTCTCGAACCTGCGGGCTCAGACAATCTACTCACCTCAGTCTCCCAAAGGTGCGGGATTACAGGCTGAGCCACCGAGCCCAGTTTACAATAAATTTCTTTAAAAAATTAGCAACTTGGCAAGACCTCATCTCTACAATAAATCAAAAATCAGCCAGGCGTGGTAGTGAACGCCTGTAATTCCGGCTACTTGGAAGGCTGAGGCGGAAGGATAGCTGGAGCACAGCAGGTCGAGGCTGTGGTGGCCAGGAGCGGCCACTGCACTCCAGTCTGGGCGACAGAGTGAGACTCTGACTGAAAAAAAAAAAAAAAAAAATTTTTTTTTCTGTAGCAATGAGATCTCACTATGCTGCCCAGTCTGGTCTCGAACTCCTGGGCTCAAGCAATCTTCCCTCCTCAGCCTCCCAAAGTGCTGGGATTACAGGCGTGAACCACTTTACCTGGCCCATGCCCAGAGCCCGTTCCCTAGAGGGCTTCTTCCCCAGGCCAAGGCTGGAGTTTGTCCAGGCCTCCTGGGGATCCTTAATGCCTGTCCCTCTGCCCTCCAGGAGTCCCTGGGGACACCGAAGGCTCAGGTGTGGGTTCCTTCCCTCACAGCTGGTGCTCCAGCTTGTGAGCTGCCATACTACCAAAATGCAGCCAGAGAGATCTCTGGGATCAGAAATTACTGAAAATCAAAGTCAAGGTACCTGCCTGGTTCAGAGCCTCTGTCCTCCTCCCTGTCCCGGGGCCCTTCCTACCCTTTTTTTTTTTTGAGTTGGAGTCTCACTCTGTCGCCCAAACTGGAGTGCAGTGGCACGCTCCCAGCCACCACAGCTTTGACCCGCTGGGCTCAGGCGATCCTTCCACTTCAACCTTCCAAGTAGCCGGAACCACAGGTGCACACCACCCCACCCAGCTAATTTTGATTTATTGTAGAGACAAGGTCTCGCCAAGTTGCCCAGGCTGGTCTCGAACCCGCGGGCTCAGGCAATCCACTCGCCTCGGCCTCCCAAAGTGTTGGGATGACAGGCTGAGCCACTGAGCCCAGCCCTGGGGGGCTTCTGAGAGTCCGAGCAGGCTCTAGGACCTGCCGGACAGGAAAGCTATCAGAAGAATAGAGGGGACAGTCGGGACACCTCCCCAGAGGGGACCCAGAATGGAGGCTTTCTGCAGCTGCAGGTCAGACCTCAGCCTCCCTGCCTCTGTCTCAGGCTTGCTTTTCTCCCACATACACACTGTAGAAATCATGGCCTTTTCTTACCTCAGCGCTGCCACAGGAAGTCCCAGAGACCCTCAGCCCTTGCACCCCATCTCAGATGGGCATGGGCGGGATATGAGAGCAGGCCCTGAGCTAGAAACAGAGCCCCCCGAAAGGAGGTCGGGAGGACGGGCCTGACGGGTGAGGGAGGAATACTGCACCCAATGGGATGCCAGGCCTGGGCCATCGCGCCCGACTTTGCCTGTCCACCCTTACATGGACTCCGCCTCCCTGAAGTTGGAGTCCCTGTCTGGTCACCTCTGAATCACCAACACCTCCCGGATAGGGCGCTCAGGAGATGTCTGGAAGGTTCCAGTAGTGACAGGGACGGCGAGGTGGAGTTCCGAGGGTGGCCGTGAAGTTACCGGCAGGCCTGGGCCCTGGAGATGGGCAGATGACAGTGCTCAAGGAGGGACCCGTAGGCCAGTCCAGGTGGCCCCGAGATCCCTGGATGGGCTGTCTGCGTCTCTCGCTCAGCCTTCCCTCCCGCCCACCCCAGCCCCAAGAACAAACTGTGAGCAAATGGTGCTGACGACCAGGGCCTGAGACGGAATCCCCCCAGACAGGCTGGCCAAAGGGACCCATCCCCGACTCCGAGGTGTGCAGGGAGCAGCAGGGAATGGCTGGTCCAGGCTGAGCGCAGGGCCAGCAGGCAGGCAGAGGCTCGGGGGAGAGTGGGTGAGGGCAGGGAGCTGGGCCTGGCCAGCCTTTGAAGGGCAGGCCTTCCTGGGGGGGGGAACACTTCAATCGCCCCCAATTAAACCATTGCCGGAAGCTTTTAACAGCCCCATAAGGCCTTTTAAGGCCCGCCCTTTGGTTAGGCGGCACCTTCCCCAGGCTGAGGCCAGCGGCCCCAAACTCCAGTCTGCACCCAGTGAGGCTGCTTGTTTGGGAATGAAAGGCTTGGGAACAGATGGCTTTGATCTGGGGAGGCCCAGCCCCCATCCTGCCCGCCTGCCCCAGGGCCTGGGGCCTTGGGGGCCTTCCCTCCCAGTGTGGGAGCCAGCCAGGCTGATCCCCTGGGTTCTGGGAGCTGCCCCTGCCTACCTTCAAGGAGCTGGCCTGTGGGGGCGTGGACTTTTCCTGCTCCCATTGCCCCTTGGGGTAAGGAACCGGGCCCTTACCTCTCCTCCCTGCTCTAGGGTCTTCTAGGCCCCTGAGACACAGAGTGTAGTCCCCGATGGGCATCACCTGGGCCCATTAGGAACACAGATTTAGCCGGGCTCGGTGGCTCAGCCTGTAATCCCACGCCTTTGGGAGGCTGAGGTGAGTGGATTGCCTGAGCCTGCGGGTTCGAGACCAGACCGGGCAACTTGGCGAGACCTTGTCTCTACAATAAAATAAAAAATTAGCTGGGCATGATAGCGCATGCCTGCAGTTCAGCCTACTTGGGAGGCTGAGGCGGAAGGATCACCAGAGCCCAGCAAGTCGACGCTGGGATGACTGTGAGTGTGCCACTGCACTCCAGCCTGGGCGACAGAGTGAGACTCCAGCTCAAAACAAACAAACAAACAAACAAAAAAAACCCACAGATTTAGGCCCGGTGTGGTGGCTCATGCCCGTATTCTGGGCACTTTGGGAGGCCGAGGTGGGAGGATCGCTTGAACCTAGGAGTTCAAGATCAGCCTGGGCAACATAGTGAGACCTTGTCTCTACACTAAATTAAAACATTAGCCGGGTGTGGTGGCGTGTGTCTTTAGTCCCAGCTACTGGGGAGGCTGAGGCCAGAAGATCGCCTGGGTCCAGAAAGTTGAGGTTGTGGTGAGCCATGATTGCGCCACTGCACTCCAGTCTTGGCAGCAGTGAGACCCTGACTCAAAACAAACAACCACACAATCTAGCGCCCTACCCCAGACCTTCTGGATCAAAACCTGCTTTGTGACAATCTCCCCAGGAGAACTGGCGAGGGGGCTGAGAAATACTGCCTAGTGTCCCCCTTCTCTGTCCCTCCCCCAAAAGTATACCCTCTGCTTTCCAAATTTTCTGCCACGTACAAACTTAAAAACAACAACAGGCCAGGCTCGGTGGCTCAGCCTGTCATCCCAGCACTTTGGGAGACCGAGGCGAGTGGACTGCCTGAGCCTGTGGGTTTAAGACCCACCTGGGCAGCCTGGCGAGACCTCGTCTCTACAATAAGTTAAACATTAGCCAGGCGTGGCAGCACGCCTGTAGTTCCAGTTACTTGGAAGGCTGAGGTAGAAGGATCGCCGGAGCCCAGCAGGTCGAGGCTGTGGTGGCCGGGAGCATGCCACTGCCCTCCAGTCTGGGTGACAGAGTGAGACTCCACTCAAAAAAAAAAAAGGAAACAACAAACAACAACAACAAAAGCCCTTTCTGCAACTGGCAGCCGCTGGAGGACCCCAAATGGCAGGCTTCCATTTGGCCACTTGGTGGACATAAAAGCCCCCCAATCTGTGTCCACATCCGCTCCCTCAACTTGTCCCAGAATTGCCCGAGGAAAGTCAGCCAGGCGTGCCCATTACACAGAAGAAGAAACTGAAGCCGGGAGCTTCGTGGACCACCGAATCAGCGTAGGGTTAGGAGGGGACCTCAGAAAGTCCTTCCAGAGCCTCCCCACCCTCAGGCCAAGACAGCTGTGAGGGGTGTGCTGCCCAAGGAGACCTGGCCCAGGGGAGGGGGTGGGCTGAAGGTCAGCCCCCACCACTCACCAGGGATGCCCTTGTGCACAGTGGGCCACCTGTGCCAGGGGAAGGGGGTCTTTTCCTATTTTTTTTTTTTTTTAATTGAGTCGGAATCTCACTATGTCACCCAGCCGGAGTGCATGTGGCATGCTCACAGTCACCGCAGCCGTGACCTACTGGGCTCAGGTGATCCTTCCACCTCAGCCTTCCAAGTAGCTGGAACTCCAGGGATGTGCCACCACACCCAGCTAATTTTTACTTATTTATTGTAGAGATGAGGTCTCATCATGTTGCCCAGGCTGGTCTCAAATCCATGGGCTCTACAATATCCGTCTCTACAATAAATAAAAAATTAGCCGGACATGGTGCACGCCTGTAGTTCCAGTTCCTTAGAAGGCTGAAGCGGAAGGATCGCCTGAGCCCAGCAGGTCTGTGAGCATGCCACTACACTCCAGCCTGGGAGACAGAATGAGACTCCCACTCAAAAAAAAAAAAAGCTGGGCACGGTGGCTCAGACTATAATCCCAGCACTTTGGGAGTCCGTGGTGAGAATTGCCTGAGCCCGGAGGTTCGGGACCAACCTGGGCAACATAGTGAGACATCATCTCTACAATATATCAAAAAATTAGCTGGGCATGGTGGCATACACCTATAGTCCCAGCTACTCAGGGAAGGCTGAGGTGGAAGGATAGCCTGAGCCCAGGAGGTTGAGGCTGTGGTGAGCCGTGATCTTGCCACTTGAGCTCCAGCCTGGGCAACAGAGTGAGACTCCCCCCCAAAAAAACCCTATTCTATTTAAGAAAAAAAAGGAAGTGACTGGGTGCGGTGGCTCACGCCTATAATCCCAGCACTTTGGGAGACCAAGATGAGAGGACTGCCTGAGTCCACAGGTTTGAGACCAGCCTGGGCAACTTGGTGAGACCTCATTACTACAATATATATCGAAAAATTAGCTGGGCATGGTGGTACACGCCTGTACTTCCAGCTACTTGGAAGGCTGAGGTGGAAGGATCACCTGAGCCCAGCAGGTTGAGGCTTCGGTGGCCTGGAGCATGCCACTGCACTCCAGCCTAGGCTACAGAGTGAGACTGGACTAAAAAAAAAATTCCCCATTCTCCTCCCCCTCCCCCCTCCTCCTTCTCCCCTCTCCTCCCCCAATTCTCCTCTGTCTCCTCCTCCCTGCCAAGAGCTGGGTCCTTCCCGCCCCTTGCCAGCCCACAGGCTAGACCTCTCCAGATTCCTTCTATCCCCCAGAGCAACTCTCCACTGATGCATCCTTCTGTTGCTTTCCTTGAAGCTGGTTCTGCGAAAACCACACAAGACCCAGCACTCCAGATGACTCAGAACCTGCTGGGACAAAGGTCTCCCAGAGCTGACCTGGGGCAGACACTCAGGCTCAGCCAGGAAGACACCAGTAGGTCTTGGTTCGGAAACATTTTCTGGATGTTTTCAGGTCTTCACCTGCGGGCCATCGTGGCAAGTCTTGAGTGTCTGGGGGTACAGAGAGGGCCGAACCCCACCTTCCCTTCCCTTCTAGGACCTGCAGCAACCCCTGGAAGCAGGTGGGTGTTTAGGGCCCCAGGGCTGAGGAGAGAACCCTGAGAACAGGGTCAGGGCAAGTGGCATGGCTCATGCCTGTAATCCTAGCACTTGGGAAGGCCTAGACAGGAGGACTGCTTGAGCCTAGGAGTTTGAGACCAACCTGGGCAACAAAGCAGAGCTTATCTCTACAAAAATAAAAAAGTAGCCAAGTGGGAGGCCAAGACAGGAGGATTGCTTGAGCCCAGGAGTCCAAGACCTTGTTTCTAAAGAAAATAAAAAAATTGCTGGGCTCGGTGGCTCAGCCTGTAATCCCACGCTTTGGTAGGCCGAGGTGAGTGGATTGCCTGAGCCCGCGGGTTCAAGACCCGCCTGGGCAACTTGGC
>NW_007247439.1:38546-46167 GCF_000164805.1 Carlito syrichta
CGGGCTCAGGCCATCCACTCACCTCAGCCTCCCAAGGCGCGGGATTACAGGCTGAACCACTGAGTCCGGCTCTCAGCTGCATCTTACACTGAGATGGTAACACTGAGGCTCTGACTTCACCCAACCTTTCAGGGCACGCTCCCCAGGACCTGGGCCTGGGTCCTCTTTGGTCAGCATTACGACTCTCCCGTGTCCCTGTTCTTAATTCCCCCTCTCCTCTGTCCAATTTTTTTTTTTGAGGAGTCTCACTCTGTCACCCAGGCTGGAGTGCAGTGGCATGCTCACAGCCATTGTAGCCTTGACCTGGTGGGTTCAGGCCATCCTTCCACTTTAGCTTCCCAAGTTGCTGGAAACACAGGTACACACCACCATGCCCAGTTAATTTTTTTGGTTGACTGCAGAGATGAGGTCTCGCCAAGTTTCCCAGGCTGGTCTCGAACCGGTGGCCTCAGGCAATTCTCTCACCTGGGCCTCCCAAAGTGCTGGGATGACAGGCATGAACCACTGCACCCGGCTGTCTCCCATTCCTTAAAGCCACTCCCCGGTTCTGGTGCAGTCTCTCCCAAGGTCTGTGTGATCCTGCCCTTTGTACTCCCCAGCCTCATCTGGGGGGGCGTCTCTTTTGCTCACTCACAGTGGCCTCCTATTAGTATGGAATGCCAGACGCTTTGGACCTCAGGGCCTTTGAACCTGCTGTTTCAGTGTCTGTCCAGTGGCCTCCCTGTCTGCTTCCCCAGTTCCTAGCATTCCTGGACATCCTTCCATTTCAGGCATCACCCTCAGGGGTGACTTCCCCCGAGCCCTCTGGGAAACAGGACCCCACGGCACCCTTCGCCCCAGCAGTGCAGGCTAGTCTCATGCTCAGGTCTGTATCAGCTGTCTGGTCTCCCGTGGCTAGTCCTCTCGAGGGCAGGGATCCGGTCTGTCTCCCTCACCACTGTACCTACGGCACCTGGCACAGTGTCAGGTACAGAGCAGGTGCTCAGAAATACCTGCTGAGCTGGTGATAGGGACCCATGACTTGTCCAGGGTCACTGCTAGAGAGGGAGGGAGCCGAGGGGTCAGCTCCTGGACACTCTAGTGAGTCTTCGGGCTCTAGAAAGTACTCTGCGACCTTTGTGCAATATTGGCACGCTCAGGGAACCAGGAAGGAAGCGGCTGAGGGGCCCCAGACCATCAGGCAGAACACGGAGGCAGATGGGGAGGAGGTCGAAGGGAGGCCAACCATCCTCAGACTCATCAGGAAGGATGCAGAGGAAACGGAGCTTCGGGGAGAGGTAAAGTGATGTGTTCAAAGTCTTCCACCCAGAACTCATCATCAAAATCAGGTTCTGAATCTGAAGCTTGAGCCTAAGAAATCTGCTATTTGGGGCCAGGTGCGGTGGCTCACCCCCATAACGCCAGCACTTTGGGAGGCTGAGGTGGGAGGACTGCTTGAGACCAGGAGTTCAAGATCAGCCTGGACAAGACATAGCAAGATCTGGTCTCTACAAAAAAAAATTAAAAATGAGCCAGGCATGGGGGCACTCCCAGGGAGGCTGAGGCGGAAGGATTTCCTGTGGCTAGGTCGTGGAGGCCGAGGGGTGCCTTGATTGTGCCACTGCGCTCTAGCCTGGGAGGCAGAAGAAAGAGAGAAAGAGAGACAGGGAGGGAGGAAATAAGCTATTTGGGAAAATCAGCCCAGACAAGATGGAAGGCCAGGCAGGTCCCACTGAGGTGAGAAGTGGTACCGGTCACCCTCCCTCCATTGCTTCACCCCTGCGGGCCCACGTAGGGGGGACATCTTTTTGAAATTCCAGAGCCCTTGCTGCAGACCCCAAAGCCTCTCTGCAAGCCCTCCGGGGGCCAGACCCTACCAGGCTGGCGCCTACCTCCCAGGGGGGTTTCCCCTGCATGGCTTCCATTTGAAAGGGAGCTTAGGGCCTGGGTACCGGTCCTGCTGGGGCCCATCAATGCCGGCTCAGGGATGCAGAGAAGGATTCCGGGCTGCTGGGGAGGGGGAAGGGGAAGGGTTGGAAAACCCCTCCACCTGGCCTTGGGCGTTGGCTCTGTTGTTTAACATGACTCTTAGCCCCCCGCGTTTCCCATTTAACGACGCTCAGACACATCTCTTCAAAGACGCACATCTTGCATTCAGCCCTTTCAGAATATGAACTTGCCCATCCCCAGCACCTCTGAGAGGAGGCTTCTATTACAGATAAGAGGGTTGAGGCAGAGGGTCAGGGACTTGCCCAAGGTCACCAGCAGTCAGAGGTGCAGTTGGGGCTTGGACCCAGGCAGCTGGCCTCCGATCTTCTTCTCCCTACAAGGGACCTTTTTGGGGGGAGAGGCTCTGGAAGTCCAGGCCCCCAGCTGGGCCTCCGGGAGCCCCAGAGCTCAGTGGTTCCCTCTGTTCACCCCGGCCCAGCGTTTGTTTACCTGGAGTGAGCCGGTGGCCGCCCCAAACAAAGGGGATGCGGGCGGAGATAACCCAGGGGCCTGGCCGAGCAGTGGGGAGGGCCAGGATTGAACCCAGGCTGTGCAGGGGCCGGACCCGAGAAACTGCGGGGGCCGGGCTGCCTGCTGCTTGTTGCAAAACAATGAGTCAGCCTGGGAGGGAGGGGAGTGGAGGACTGGGGACCGGGAGGGGGGAGGAGGCCTCTCCCCCAGCCCGGCCTCCAGCCTTTCCCCGGGTGGATTGTGTCTACCCCGCCCTCCCAGCCCTTTGGTCTTCAGAAGGCTCAACCAATTTCCCTTTTTGTTGTTGGGCCACGATAGGAAAAGTATTGAAAAATAGAAAGTGGCCCAGACAGGAACCCGCTCTGAAAGCTGAAACCTGAAACCCATGGCCAGGGCCATCACCCGGCGGGAGGCAGCAGGAGCTGGGATCCTCTCCCTGGGCCCCTTCCCAGGCTGGAGGTGGCACCCAGAGCCCTGCGCAGTGGAGAGGGCCTGGAGGTCCAGGAAGGAGCAGTGGCCAGTTCAAGGTCACACGTTGGGTACTGTGGGTCGGGAGGGTGGGGCTGATCCTGTGTGGAGGTCTCCCATGGGAAGAGGCTGGGAATAGGGACTTCCTTTTTTTTGTTGAGTCAGAGTCTCAGTCTGTCCCCCAGGCTGGAGTGCAGTGGCACACTCAGGGCCGCTGCAGCCTTGACCGGCTGGGCTCAGGCCATTCTTCTGCCTCAGCTTTCCAAGTAGCTGGAGCTACAGGCGTGCGCTACCACACACAGCTAATTTTGGGATATTTTATAGAGACGAGGTCTCATTGTGTGGCCTAGGCTGGTCTAGAACTCCTGGGCTCAAGGGGTCCTCCTGCCTCGGTCTCCCAAAGTGCTGGGATTACAGGCGGGAGCCACTACGCCCAGCCAAGACTTCCTTCTTTTAAAAACACTGGCCTGGCATTGCCTTGCTAACCCATGGTGTGGCCATGTGCTCTTTGAGCTATGGCTGTCGCCATGCTTCCTGGCTTTGGTCCCTTCACCACCTTGGGGAGGTGAATCTTCTCTCTCTCTCTCTAATTACTTTTTTTTTTGAGTTGGAGTCTCACTCTGTCACCCAGACTGGAGGGCTGTGGCACGCTCCCGGCCACCGTAGCCTCGACCTGCTGGGCTCCAGCGATCCTTCTGCCTCAGCCTTCTAAGTAGCTGGAACTACGGGCAGGCGCCACCATGTCTGGCTAATTTTTTGGTTTATTGTAGGGATGAGGTCTTGCCAAGTTGCCCAGGCGGGTCTCGAACCCGCGGGCTCAGGCAATCCACTCACCTCGGTCTCCCAAAGCGCGATATTACAGGCTGAGCCACTGAGCCTGGCCTCTAATTTAACTTTTAAATAGACTATATTTTCTATTCTAACTTCTGTGCAATTCTTTGCATCTTTCATGGGGCATGGATCGCACCCCAGACACCCATACCCCCAGCGGGCCTGACCTAACATTCTGGAGGCTCTACTAGGAGAGTGTGACCCCCAGTGAGACAACCCTAACATTTTTGGAGGCTTCACCGAAATCTGCCGCTCTCTCTCTCCTCTCCAAAAGCCCTCAAATATACCCATTTTGTGGCCCTTGGAGGTCACACTTGCCTCTGAGTTTCGGCCCCCTTTTCAAAAATCTGTGAAAGGTGAATAATAAATTTTACTTCTTTCTTCTTTCTTAAAAAAAAAAAAAAAGCACTGGCTTGGCCAGGTGCAGGCAGTGGCGGATACCTGTAATAACACTTTGGGAGGCTGAGGCAGGAGGATCTCTTGAGCCCCGGGGTTCGAGACCAGCCTGGACAGCTTGGTGAGACCTCGTCTCTACAGTAAATTAAAAAATTAGCCGGGCGTGGAGGCGCACCTGTTGTTCCAGCTACTTGGAAGGCTGAGGCGGAAGGATCGCCTGAGCCCAGCAGGTCAAGGCTGTGATGGCTGCGACCATGCCACTGCACTCCAGTCTGGGCAATGGAGTGAGACTCCGACTCCAAAAAAAAAAAACTGGCCTTGCCCAGGGACCCTGCACGCCCGCTCCACATGGAACCAAAGCTCCCCACCAAAGGCGCATTGGGTGTGGGACAAGGCTTGACCCTGGCCTTCACCCATGAGCCAACTCGGCAACTCCTGACAGATCCTGTGTGGCTGTGGGGGGTGTCACAAGCCACCCATTCCTCTCCTTGCCCTGCCCCCTCCGGCTCCGGTCCTGCCCTCTCATCAGGAAAGATAGTGCCTAGGACACAGGGAACTTGAGACTAGGACAGAGGAAACTTGCCCGCGATCACAGAGCAGATTCATCAATTGACTTGTCAGCGCCGTGTTGGGCTGTTTCTGAAATGACTCTAGGGATGGTGGAGGGGACGACCAGCCCCTGGACAGCAGCTGCACGCACAGATAACTGCTGCATCACAGTGCACTGGACAGGACTTGTCTGCTATGTGTGTGATGGGGACACTGACAGGCCTGACCCGCCCTGAGGGACAGGGAAGGCTTCCTGGAGGAGCTGAAAAGAGCTGGGGCTTAAAGATTGAGTAGGAGTTCGCCAGGACCAGGGTGTGTGTCTACGCAGGCGAGCTGAGGCCCCTGTCAGGGCTCTACCCCAGGACTACAGAGCCATACAGTGGATGGTACTGACCCCTACAGCGGCTGGATGCTGAGCCGGACCTGGGGAGATGGGATGGACACGCAGGCTACCATCCCATGACGTCTGCACTGGAGAAGCCTCCAGGGCCCGTGGGAAAGACAAAACGGTTGTCCTTGCAATGTTGAGGAAAGCCAGCCAGCGCCTGGATCGCCACAGGGTGCAGTCGTCCCTCCCTGGGTTTTTTGGGGGTGAGGAGTTGGCGCCAGGACCCCCGAGGATTGCTACATCCATAAATACTCAAGACTCTGATATCAAATGGCCGGGTGTTTGTATATGACCCACGCGTGTCCCGTGTGCTTTCAATCACCCCTAGATGCCCTAGATGACTTTTGGGGGGGGCTTGGAGTCTCACTCGGTTGCCCAGGCTGGAGTGCAGCGGCACACTCACGGCCCCCCCGGCGTCAGCCTGCTGGGTTCAGGCTATCCTTCCACCTCAGCCTCCGTAGCTGGAACTACAAACTGCGCCACCACACCCGGCTAATTCTTTGATTTATTATAGATCCGAGGTCTCACCACACTGCCCAGGCTGGTCTTGAACCCCTGGGCTCGGGCAATCCTCTCATCTCAGCCTCCCAAAGTGCTGGGACGACAGGTGTGAGCCACCACACCCGGCATATTGTATTGTTGCTTTTATTGTTATTTCCTTGTGGCGTATTTTCTGTCTGTGGTTGGTTGAATCTGTGGATGCGGAACCCGGGGATACACGGGGCCCCCTAGCCCTATACAGAATGCACCTCATTTGATCCTCGGGATAGCGTGAGTCCAGCAGGTCGACGCTGGGGTGGCTGTGAACGTGACGCTGCAATTCAGCCTGGGCGACGGAGTGAGACTCCAACTTAAAAAAAAAGTCATCTAGGGATGACTGAAAGTACACGAGACACGCATGGGTCTGATGCCAACACCAGGCCATTTGATATCAGAGTCTTGGGCACCTATGGATGTCGCAGTCCTCGGGGGTCCTGGCACCGAGGACCCTCCTCTCTCACGATCCCCGTTTTACCAAGAGGAGACAGCAGCTCAGAGATGTCAGTAACTTGTTTTTCGTCACCGCCTGGTAAGGAGGAAATCCAGACTCTGCGCTCAGGGGCCTGAGTGGAGCCTGAGCCTTTAACCTCTGTGCTCATTCCAGATGAGGGGCTGGGGGATGCGGAAGGGGCTGTGGGGGGCATGGAGGGAGCTAGGCTGTAATTCCAGAGCTAGGGAGCCAGGACTTGATGCAGGGGGCAACGGGGAACCAGCAAAGGAGGAAGGGCATGGCACAATCTGAGAAAAAGACTCTTTCCCCCCAAGCTGGAGGGCAGTGGCACAATCATGGCTTACTGCAGCCTCGACCTCCTGGACTCAGGAGATCCTTCCGCCTCAGCCTCAGAGTAGCTGAGACTATAGGCACATGTCACCATGCCCAGCTCATTTTATTTTTGGTAGAGACGAGGTCTCCCTGTGTTGTCCAGGCTGGTCTTAAACTCCCGGGAGGAAGGTCCCGGCACAATCTGACCTGTGTTTGGGCACAATAACTTCAAGGCCACTTGGAGGAAGTGTTAAAGGTGTGACATGAAGCAGGGTGGCTGCCGTAATGTGCAGATGAGGAAGATGAAAGCCCAGGGGGCATTGAGCATGCTGAGGACAAGGAACTGCTCTGAGAGGCAGAAGATCCGGCCTCAGCCCTGCTCTGGTCTCCTCTTCAGAACAGTAGTCCTTGTCTGAGTTCCTGTGACCAGCTGCTGCCAGTGATGCCTTGACTGTGGCCATTCATTCCACAGATGCCGACTGAGAACCTCCTGAGGGCAGGACCTCTCTGCCTGGGGGCACCACAGGGCGAGGCAGTACCTGCTCTCGGGGAGCTCAGGGTACTGTGGTCGAGAATCCTTGAACAGGCTGGGCGTGGCAGCTCACGCCTATGATGTCAGCATTTTGGGAGGCTGAGGCAGGAGGATTGCTTGAGGCCAAGAGTTCAAGACCAACCTGGGCAACATAGCAAAACCTCATCTCTACAAAAATGAGAGTAATAATAATAATAAAGAATCCTTGAACAGAGGCCAGGCGTGACGGCTCATGCCTGTAATTCCAGCAATCTAGGAGGCTGAGGTGGGAGAATTGTTTAAGCCCGGGAGTTTGAGACCAGCCTGGACAACATAGTGAGACCTTGTCTATACAGAGAAAAAAAAAAACTACGTGGGCGTGGTGGTGTGTGCCTCAGTGACTCTGGAGGCTGAGGCAGAAGAATCTCCTGAGCCAGGAGGTCGAGGCTGCAGTAAGCCATGATTGTGCCACGGCCCTACAGCTTGGGGGAAAGAGTGAGACTCAGACTCAAAAACAGAAAAAGAGTTCTTGAATATTGAATAATGTCACACATGCTCTCATTCCTCTCACCCTCAACAGCTCCATGAGTAGAGAAATTTCTGGGTTTTTTTTTCTGAGTTGGAGTCTCACTCTGTCTCCCAGACTGGAGCGCAGTGGCACGCTCCTGGCCACCGCAGCCTCGCCCTGCTGGGCTCTGGCGATCCTTCCGCCTCAGCCTTCCAAGTAGCTGGAACT
>NW_007247439.1:46187-47907 GCF_000164805.1 Carlito syrichta
GTAGAGATGAAGTCTCGCCAAGTTGCCCGGGTGGGTCTCGAACCCATGGGCACTGGCAATCCACTCACCTCGGCCTCCCAAAGCGCTGGGATTACAGGCCAAGTCACTGAGCTCAGCGGCATCATTTATTTTATTTTATTTTATTTTATTTTAAGTTGGGGTCTCACTCTGTTACCCAGGCTGGAGTGCAGTGGCCTCTCCCGGCCACTGCAGCCTCGACCTACTGGGCTCCGGTGATCCTTTCGCCTCAGCCTCTAAGTAGCCGGGACTACAGGTGTGCGCTACCATGCCCGGCTAATTAGTAGAGGAATTTCTATAGACTCGTTTCTAATGGTTTAGACACAGTCCTCTGCCTGTCACCCTCTCTCATGGCCTGGGAGGCTTTGAGACTCCTTGCATATCCCACAGGATCAGGTACAATACTGAGCATATTACTAAGTACTCATTTCGTATTTACTGAGAATAATTAGTTTCAGTGCAGAAAAGCCATTCTCCAGCTGACCTTGAAATCAGACCTTGAACCCAGATCTCAGAAAAATTCCTTAATCTATGCAATTTTCTATTTTTCTGCTGGTGTGTGTGTGTGTGTGTGTGTGTGTGTGTGTGTGTGGCAGGGTCTCTGTCATTCAGGCTAGAGTGCTGTGGCCTAACTGATTTTTTTTTTTTTTTTTTGGAGTTGGAGTCTCACTCTGTCACCCAGGCTGGAGTGCAGTGGCACACTCCCGGCCACCGCAGCCTCGACCTGTTGGGCTCCAGCGACTCTTCCGCCTCAGCCTTCCAAGTAGCCGGAACTACAGGCGCGTGCTACCACGCCCAGCTAATATTTTATTTATTGTAGAGACAGGGTCTCACCAAGTTGCCTGGGTGGGTTTTGAACCCACGGGCTCAGGCAATCCTCTCGCCTCGGTCTCCCAAAGTGCTGGGATTACAGGCTGAGCCACCGAGCCCAACGGCGTAGCTGATTTTTTAAATGTTTTGTAGAGATGGGTCCCACCATGTTACCCAGGCTAGAGTGCAGTGGCACAATCGTAGCTCACTGTGGCCTCAAATTCCTGGGCTCAAGTGATCCTCCCTCTTCAGCCTCCCAGGCTACAGGTGTGTACCACCATGCCTGGCTAATTTTTAATTTTTTGTACAGATGAGGTCTTGCTATGTTGCCCAGGCTGGTCTCAAACTCCTGGCCTCAAGAGATCCCCCCTACCTCGGCCTCCCAAGTAGCTGAAGCTACAGGCATGAGCCGCCATTCTTGGCCTAGCCAGTCTTTAAAAGGCGATGTTGGCTCAAGAGTCCCTGTTGAATGAGGAGGCTGGCTGAGTGGCCCTATCCTGTGAGAGCACAGTCTCCTCACTGTAGACTCAGCTAAGACGACACTGCTGAGCCTTTAAGGCCACAACCCTGTGTGCAGGGGGCAGAGGTCTCTGAAGGCTGCCGGTCACCCCAAATGAGCCAATCAGCACAAGCTATCGGGAACACAAAGGCTTCCATGGGGGTGGGGGTGGGCATCGGCGTTTCCAGAGGCCAATGCTGCCCAAGACATTGACTGTCGAGGCAGCCTTGGTCCTGACAAGCCCAAAACTAGAGCTTGGAAGGAAGGGACACAGTGGGGCGATTCTGGCCCTTTGGGAGCTTCAGGGCTGGTGTCTAAGAAGTGAGAAATAAGCCGGGCTCGGTGGCTCAGCCTGTAATCCCGCGCCTTTGGGAGGCTGAGGTGAGTGGATTG
>NW_007247439.1:48261-56692 GCF_000164805.1 Carlito syrichta
CCAAAAAAAAAAAAAAAAAAAAGAAGTGAGAAATGTGGTAGCACCTGGAAGCCTAGGTGGGAAGGAGCCATGGCGGGGGCAAACACGCTGGGGTGCCTCGGGGAGCTGCTTGTCTTTCCTGAACTTGGATATTTTGATTTCCTCTTCGCCTTTCCTTGGGATTCACCGAAGCACTTCGGAAAGTTCCGGCTGCCACAGCTGTGTGTGTATGTCAGCTCTTGGGTAGAGGAGCTGGATGGGGAGGCGGGGGCAGGGGTCTGCTGGGGGCGAGGCTGAGCTTGGATCTTGGATGGGTGTCAGGAAGCGGGGGCGCTGACACTTTCGTGGGGGGTGGGGTGCTCTCTTCCCTCCCAGACCCTGTTCCAGCCACAGGGCGACCCAGGTCATGACGACTGGGACTATTTCTTCCTTTTATTTCTGGCAAAACCTGCAGCAGGGGAGTTCCCCTTCTCTGTTTGTTTTGATTCTGTTGTTTTCTTAAAGAGAGGAAGGAAAACCATCATCACTTTTTCGGTTTTGTGAACAATAAAAACAGGCAGGGAGGATGTTGGCCTGTGCCAGGCTGCGGGGGCTGGGCCGCCACCTCCTCCCCTTCCCCTGAGCCCTCCTCTCCCACCCCCCTGCCCCCAGCAGCTCCAAGCAGCCGGGGAGGCCCCCGGAACACAGACCATGTCCCCCGGCGTGAGGTCAAGGTTAGGTGCTGGCTTGGCTTTCTCCTGGCTTTGAACCTCTCTGAGGCGTATCTGTAAAAATGAGAGTCACCAGATCCGCTTTACAGACTCGTGGAGACAATGAGCAAAATACAAAATACCAAAGCGAACACACAGTGCTCGGCAGACAGCACAGGCTCCAGCCGTGTCTCTCCTTTGCTTCCTTCCATGAGGGTCTACGTGGTTAGCCCCATAGGCCTGTGGGGGACCCTCCTGTCTTCCTGCCTGGTCACCCCCCGCCGGCTTCTTCCTAGTGGGCTCTGAAGATGCCCACAAACGCTGGGTTTACAAAAGGCTCTCAGGAGTATAAATAACACTTGAGGCCGAGGGGCTTACTTCACCTTAAAAAAATATTACTACTATTATTTATTTATTTATTTTGAGTTGGCGTCTCATTCTGTCATCCAGGCTGGAGGGCAGTGGCAAGGTCATGGTCGCTGCAGCCTTGACCTGCTGGGCTTTGGCGATCCTTCCACCTCAGTCTTTCAAGTAGCTGGAACTACAGGCGCACGCCACCATGCCTGGCTAATTTCTGGGGTTTTTTTGGTTTATTGTAGAGATGAGGTCTCACCAAGTTGCCCAGACTGATCTTGAACCCGTGGGCTCAGGTAATCCTCTTGTCTTGGCCTCCCAAAGTGCTGGAATTATAGGCTTGAGCCACCATGCCCAGCCCATGCTTCCAGTTTCTAAGGGGCTTCCAGAGTCTTTGAGGACAGCCCTGGAATTGGGGGATCTCTCCTTGGTTCTCCTAGAGCTGGCCTAGGACTCAGGGACACTGAATGGGCAGTCACAGGCCCAGAGGCAAACACGCAGCAGTGATGGATAAGAATGCCTGTTGTAGTGGTTTTTCTTTTCTATTTTGGGGTTGGAGTCTCACTCTATTGCCTAGGCTGGAGGGCAGTGGCACGTTCACAGTCACCGCAGCCTCCACCTACTGGGCAGCCTCCACCTATTGGGCTCCGGCGATCCTTCTGCATCAGCCTTCCAAGTAGCTGGAACTACAGGCACGCGCCACCACGCCTGGCTCATTTTTTGATTTATTATAGAGACGAGGTCTCGTCAAGTTGCCCAGGCGGATCTCGAACCCGTGGGCTCAGGTACCCCTCTCACCTCAGCCTTCCAAAGTGCTGGGATTGTAGGCGTGAGCCACTGCGCCTGGCTGTTGTAGTGGTTTTTCTTTAATCCTTGGGTACTTTCCAGCTTCCTGTCTGGGCTTCTGTCTTTGCTTTACCACTAACCAGGCTGCTTTACCTCCCTGGGCCCCTTGATACCTGTAAATGGGGCTGATGGTTCTTACGAGTTTTTTGTGAAAAGTAATGAGATAATGAATCCATGAGACTGACTCAGATCAAGACACAGTTGTTGCTTAACAAATATTACGGCTCACGCTTGTAATCCCACCACTTTGGGAGACAGAGAGAGTATTGTCTGAGTCCAGGGGGTTCAAGAACAGCCTGGGCAACTTAGTGAGATCTTGTCTCTACAGTCAATCAAAAAATTAACTGGGCATGGTAGTGCATGCCTGTGGTTCCAGCTACTTGAAAGGCTGAGGCAGAAGGATTGCCTGAGCCCAGCAGGTCGAGGCTGCTGTGGCCATGAGCGTGCCACTGCACTCCAGCCTGGGCACAGAGTGAGACTCCGTCTCAAAGAAACCCCCCAAACCCAAAACTCCCCAAAAAACCAAAAAGTCAAAAATATTACAGTTGGGTGTGGTGGTTCACACCCATAATCCCAGCACTTTGAAAGGCTGAGGAGAGAGGATAGCTTGAGCCCATGGGTTCAAGACCAGCTGGGCAACTTGACGAGACCTTGTCTCTACAATAAATTAAAAAATTTAGCCATGTGTAGTGGCATGCACCTTAAGTTCCAGCTACTTAGAAGGCTGAGGCGAAGGATCGCCTGAGCCCAGCAGGCTGAAGCTGCTGTGGCCGTGAGTGTGCCACTGCATTCCAGCCTGTGCAACAGAGTGAGACTTTGACTCAAAAACAACAACAAAATAATACAATTAAAAACAAAAATGGCTGGGCACGGTGGCTCACGCCTGTAATCCCAGCCCTTTGGGAGGCCGAGGCGGGAGGATCGCTTGAGCCCAGGAGTTTGAGACTAGCCTGAGACATAGCAAGACCTCGTCTTTGCAAAAAAATTCAAAAAATTAGCCAACTGTGGTGGCACATGCCTATAGTCCCAGCTGCTCGGTGGCTGAGGTGGAAGGATCGCCTGAGCCCAGGAGTTGGAGGCAGCGGTGAGCTGTGATGGTACTACTGCACTCCAGCCTGGGCAACAGAGTGAGACCCCAACTCCAAAAAAGAAAAAGAATAATAATAATAAACAAAAAACTCACGAGTACCCTGGCCTCCCTTCTTGCCCTGCTGTGGCGGGTGCTGTCCCCTTCTGAAACGGTCCCTTTTGTTCCCTCCATTCTTCAAGCCCAGCCTTCTCCAGGAAGCCCTCCTGGCCCCCCCGGGGCCTGTCCCCACAGACCCCTCCCCTTGCCGGCTCCCCGCAGCCCATGGGGGGCCGCCCCACGGAGCATGCTCCTCCAGGGTCGTTCCCGAGGGGCCTGAAGCCCCTGGCTGTGGCTTGGCGAGCCCCGGGATCAGCCTGGGCCTCCTCCACCCCCGGTCCCGCCTCTGTAGCTCGGTTCCCAACCACATGAAGGGAGGCCCGCGGAAGAGCCACATCCCCCAGGGCTGAGCGGGCTGTTTGTCAAAGCAGGACAGATCGGCGGCCAGGGACGTGGCGGGAGTGCGCTGGCGGAGCGGAAGCCCGCGTTTGGGGGAGCAGGGATGCGCCCCGGGTGCTGGCACGGGCCGGGCAGGGCAGGAAGGAGGCCCATTAACACTTCGGCCGGCCGCGCTTCCTCCGGCACCTCGGCCGCGCACACAGGCGCGTTTGTCCCCTCTCACTGCGGCCCAGTGTTCGCGGCCCCGGCCCCCAGCCCCCAGCCCCAGGTGGGCGGGTGTTGCCTGGCACAAATGCCCTTTATGGAGGGCGTGCGGAGGGAGGCGGCGCCTCCCGCGGCCGGAACCACCCCCGGAATTCGGCAGTGACCCTGGAGCTGCCCTGTGCCGGGGATGCAGACGCAGGGAGCCTGGTCACTCGGGGGACCCCCGGGGACCCCCGGCCTCGGCTCACCCCAGAAGCCAGCCATGTTGGTCTGGCCAAGGTGCCCCGCTGAGCCCTCCCTCCAGGGCCCGGCGTCCTGCCTGCTGCTCCCTCCTGGGCTGAGATGGGGGTTCTCATCTCCCGAGGGGCTCCCCTGGCGGCCTGCCAGGAGGCAGACCCCGATTGTCCCTGTGGCCCTCCTTCCATCACCCGGGGAGGAGCAGGGCTGGAGCCCGCATCCAGGGACAACCTGGCTGTCCCTTCCATGAGCTCGGCCAAGCAGCTGGGATTTCAGTCTCAGAGGGGCTTCTAGTGCTTTCCCTGGGGCCCGGGGTGGCAGAAGTCACGTCCCACAGAGCACCCCCCGCTAGGCCCCGCTGAGCTTCATTCCCCCTTGACAAGTCCCTCTCCTTACCCTCCAGGCCTGCTCTGTGTTTTTTTGCCTATTTAATCTGTGACAGGTGCAGGCACGTGCTGCCTGCCTGTCAGCACCCCCTAGAGATGGCCCAAGGATCTGCACTGTCCCCAGGGAGGCCCCGCTGCAAGGTCTTGTGGGGGAAGAGGGAGGAAAGCCAGCATGGTGCTGAGCTCAGCCCCCTGCCAGCCACTGGTCACTTGGGTGCAGGTGACCCCCTCTGTAGAATGCATCACCCTCCCTTCACACCTGGGGAGACTGAGGCTGGGAGAGGAAGAGGAGACAGGCCCTGTGTTCTGGGATTTCAGTCTAGCTGGGGCAGCATCAGGTGGGAGGGTCTCATGGTGGGGACAGAGGTGTCCCTGCCTCTTCTTCTCTCTGCTGGGCATGGCGTGGCAGGTGGGCTGCATCGAGGACAGCGGGAGGGGCTCCAGGTTTTCTAGAAGACGAGTGCTCCGTCCCCTGGAATGCAACGCCACCTCCAACCTCAGCCACGAGGCTTGCTCACTTGTGATTATCTCCAGCCCTCTGGCCCGGCGGGAGGGTGTGACGCTGGCCTCTGTCGCATCACACACCGGTAGAGCCAGAGGCAAAGGCTGGCCGTCCAGTCAGGACCCCTGCCACATGCAGGCATATATACACACACACAGAGGCAGAGACACTTCCTCCACAACCAGCACCCACAACCCCCAAACCCACCCCCACAGGGGCCCACGCAGACACACCCCTGGGCACAAATGCGTGCCCACACCCTGCCCCCTCAGCGGCCCAGATGTAAGCACACAGGCCCCGTCTGCCCCACAGGTCCACACCTCCCTCCCACCTCAGCCTCACGGACACAAACGGGTGGCAGCGCCCTTCAAGGATGCCCCCGGCCTCCACCGGCTCCCACATTGAAAGACACCCACCCTGTCGAGATTGTAGGCTTAGCACACAGACACATGCTCCACAAGGGGACACACACCCAGGACCTTCAGCCAAGCCCCTTCCCACCCTAGTCTGGACCCAGGGATTTATATAGATGATCCCTTATAGTTCATGGATTTTTTTTTTTTGAGCTGGACTCTGTCGCTCAGGCTGGAGTGCAGTGGCACCTGCACGGCCACGGCAGTCTCCACCTGCTGGGCTCAGGCGATCCTCCCGCCTCAGTCTCCCAAATAACTGGAACCACAGGTGGGTGCCACCATGCCCGGCTAATTTTTTTGATATATTGTAGAGACGAGGTCTCGCCAAGTTGCCCAGGCTGATCTCAAACCCCTGGGCTCAGGCAATCCTCTGGCCTCCGCCTCCCAAAGTGCTGGGATAACAGGCGTGAGCCACTGCACACAACAGTTCAAGGATCTTGAAAGGCGAGTGTGTGTGTGTATGTGTGAGTGCATGTGTGTGCATGTGTGTGTGAGAGAGAGGGAGAGAGCTCAGAGAGTGTCGAGCAGCGAGAGGAAGAGGAAGGAAGCCTGGGTGACTCACTTCCAGCTGAACAATGCCGCAGCTCAGCCCCTCTGTCAACACAGCCAGGGCCTGGCCGAGCAGTTGAGGGAGGCCCTGTCCAGGCCTATCGGGGAGGGGTGTGGGAACCCCTCCCGAGAGAGTTCTGCTCCCTCTCTGCGCCTTGGGGTGTGACATCAGCACCCAGTTCCCCAGCATCTGTCTCGTCGTGGTAGATGGCGACCTGTTGAGGGGCCGTGGCTGCAGCTCCTGTCTCCAGCCAGGCAGAGCCTGGAGCTCGAGTGTCCTCACCATGACTCCTGAGGGTAGCGGCCCCACCATTCCCAGCCCCGGCGCTCCGTGCCTCCGAGATCCTCATGCCCCTGCCTGCTGCACCCTTCCACCCTCCAGGCCTTTCTTCCAGTCTCCCTTCTGTCTGCACCTGGTCCTCGGCATCCTGCAGGCCCCAGCCCTTTCCCGGCTCTGCCTCTCTTCCTTCTTACTCCAGCCACAGGTTCTGTTCCATGTCTTCTGGAGAGTGAGCCACCCTCTTCTTCCAGTGAGGTTCAGCTCCTAAGGCTCCAGAATTTCTTCCTCTGCCCCCAGGAATCCCTACCTGGATACCAGGGCCCAGTAGGGTCTTGAGAGACAGACCTTAAGGCCTGAAAAGGATTGGAAACATCACATGTGGCTGAACGTGGCGGCTCACAGCTATAATCCTAGCACTTTGGAAGACTGAGGCAGGAAGACAACTTGGGAACAGGAATTTGAGACCAGTCTGGGCAACACAGTGAGATTCTGTCTCTATCAAAAGAATGAAGGGAGGGAGAGAGAGAAAGAGAGAAGAGAGGAGAAAGAAAGAAAGAAAAAAGAAGGAAGGAAGGAACGAAGAAGGAAGGAAATTTGAGGCTGATCTTGGTGGCTCAAGCCTATAATCCCAGCACTTTGGGAGGCTGGGGCAAGAGGATTGTCTGAGTCCACGGGTTCCAGTCCAGCCAGGGCAACTTGGTGAGACCTCATCTCTACAATAAATAAAAAATTAGCCAGGCGTGGTAGCGCACACCTGTAGTTCCGGCTACTTGGAAGGCTGAGGCGGAAGGATGACTGGAGCCCAGCAGGTCGACACTGGGGTGGCCAGGAGCGTGCCACTGCACTCCAGCCTGGGTGACAGAGTGAGACTCCGACTCAAAAAAAAAAAAAGAAAGGAAGAAAGAGACTTTGAGACCAGGGCAACATCATGAGACCTCCTCTCTACCAAAAAAAAAAAAAAAAAAAGGAAGACAGAAAGGAAAGAAAGAAAGAATTTGAGGCAAGATAATGAGACTCCATCTCTGCCACAAAATAAAAAGAAAGAAAAAAAAGGCAGGAAGAAAGCAAGCAAGAAAGGAAGGAAAGGAGAAAGGAAGGAAGGAGGGAAGGAAAGAGGGAAGGAAGGAAGGAAGGCAACAAATTAGAAAGCCAGCCCGCCCAGTGAGCTCTTCCTGGGCCCTGCCCGCTGGGTCACTGGTTTCCTCTGGACTTGAGTCTCTGGGATAGGCCTCTCCTCGGTCCGCAGCTCATGAAGGCTGGGCAGCAAGGACTTCTCACCTACACCAGGGCCTGGGGAACACTGCTACGGGCCCAGGGAGCGGCACCGGCCTTGGCTACTGCATACCTGCCTGGCACCAAGCCCGGGCGGCTCTCCCCAGGAGCTCACTTGGCCCGATAGTAGCCCTTGATGTGGGGCTTTCCCCTGAGCCTCAGTTGACAGCTGGGGAAACTGAGGCTCGGAAAGTCTTGGGAATTGCCCAGGTTGCCTAACTGGTGAGCTGCAGGTCCCTAGGCCCTGTGCTCTTCCTACCGTCCCCTGCCCCTGCCCCGAGGTCCCTGCCCCTCCTCAGCCCCTGCCCCTGGCCCCAGTTTGCCCTGGGAATCTCACTGACCTCCGACCTCTGACCTGGCTCTACTTTGTCTATCTGTTTCTTCCCCCTCACTCCCCCATCCTGCCCAACTACATCTCCTTTTTTTTTTTTGGAGTGGGAGTCTCATTCTGTCCCCTGGGCTGGAGTGTAGTGGCACGCTCACAGCTACCCCATTGTCGTCCTGCTGGGCTCAGGCGATCTTTCTGCCTCAGCCTTCTGAGTAGCCAGAACTACAGCTACCACGCCCAGCTTATTTTTGTCTTTTTGATTTATTGTAGAGCTGAGGTCTTACCAAGTTGCCCAGGCTGGTCTCACCCTGGATTCAGGCAATCCTCTCACCTCAGCCTCCCACAGTGCTGGGATTATAGGCTTGAGCCACCATGCCCAGTTACCTTTTTCTTTTTTTTTTTTTGAGTAGGAGTCTTACTGTGTTGTCCACACTGGAGTGCACTGGCACACTCATGGCTACCACAGCCTCGACCTACTGGGCTCAGGTGATCCTTCTGCCTCAGCTTTCCAAGTAGCTGGAACTACAGGTGCATGCCACCACGCCTGGGTCATGTTTAAATTTATTGTAGAGACAAGATCTTGCCAAGTTGCCCAGACTGATCTCGAACCTGGACTCAAGCAATCCTCTCAACTCAGGCTCTCAAAGTGTTGGGATTACAGGTGTGAGCCACTGCGCCCGGGTACATTAGATTTTTTTGTTTTGAATCGGAGTCTCATTCTGTCACCCAGGCTGGAGTGCAATGGCACCCTCACGGCCACCATACCCTTGACCTCTGGGCTCAGGTGATCCTTCTGCCTCAGTCTTCCAAGTAGCTGGAACCACAGGCATGCACCAATATACCGGCTAATTTTTTTTTTTTTTTTTT
>NW_007247439.1:56802-69478 GCF_000164805.1 Carlito syrichta
CAGAAAGGCGCAGGATTACAGGCTGAGCCACCGAGCCCGGCTAATTTTTTTATTTATTGTAGAGACAAGGTCTTGCCAAGTGGCCCAGGCTGGTCTTGGACCCATGGGCTCAGGGGATTCTCTCACCTTGGCCTCCCAAAGTGCTAGGATTTGGCACAAGCCAAATGCACCTATCCTGCATTTCCATTGACTCATCCTTGGAGGAGAATGAAGAGGTTGGGGGCCTATCTGTGTGCTGCTGCTCAGAGGGAGCCAGGCTCAGCACACACTTTGGGATGTGGAAGGCTTTCCCCAAGCCTGGGCTCAGGAGTGAGATGGAAACCTCTCCTTCCCGTCCCGGGTACTGGCGGGACTGTGCTCTGAGGCTCTCCTGGCCTAACTGGCCTCTCTTTCTGGTTGTGTCTCTCACATGCACACAAGCACACTGAAAAGGATTGAATGGTCACATGTGGCTGAGCACAGCGGCTCACACCTGTAATCCTAGCATTGTGGGAGGCCAAGGCAGGACAACTTGTGACCAGAAATTTGAGACCAGACTATGCAACATAGTAGGCCTGTCCTCCATCTCTACAGGAAGGAAGGAAAGAAGGAAGGAAGGAAGAGAGAGAGAGAGAGAGAGAGAGAGAGAAGGAAGGAAGGAAGGAAGGAAGGAAGGAAGGAAGGAAGGAAGGAAGGAAGGGAAAAGAAAAGAAAAGAAAAGAAAGAAAGACTAACCTGAGCACGGAGACTCATGCCTGTAATCCCAGTGCTTTGGGAGACAGAGGAGAGAGGATTGCCTGAGCCCAGGGTTTGAGGCCAGCCTGGGCAACTTGGCAAGATCTCATCTCTATTGTAAATCAAAAAATTAACCAGGTATGGTGGTACATGCCCGTAGTTCCAGGCTGAGGCAGAAGGATCACCTGAACCCAGCAGGTTGAGGCTGCAGTAGCCATGATTGTGCTACTGTACTCCAGCCTGGGCAACAGAGTGAGACTCCAATTCAAAAAAAAAGAAAAAAGAAAAAAAGAAAAAGTTTGAGACCAGCTTGGGCAATGTAGTGAGACCCCATCTCTCTCAAAAAAAAAGAAAGAAGGAAAAAAAGATAGAAAGAAATAATTGCAGACCAGCCTGGGCAATGTAGTGAGACCCTATCTCTACCATTTTTCCTGTGGCATGAACTCCAGTGTGTGATCCCAGCCCTCACAGAGCATGTCATTATTTCTTAATAAGTCGCGTCCCCGCCCCCAGCCAGCTGTCCTTGTTTTTTCCGGCTCTCCCTCGCTCCTTACCAGACCCTCTGTGTCTTGGCGTTGGACATGAAATATGGCTGAAGTCAAGGTTGGGTTCCCTGATGAGACAGTTCCATTTAAATGGAAGATAAGGCCTGCTCCAGATTCTTGTGTGTTGATATTGTTGGGAAGTGTTTCAGGGGAGGAGGCTGGGATAGTTTTTGGAGGGATGGAGTCCACTCTTTGCCACAGTGGGGCTTTGGGTGATCCAGCTGGGAGTGGCTGTTAGCACCCCTGGGGATGGTGGTCTTCAGGACACTGAGTCGGGGACCCAGGATTACACATCACCACCCACTTTGAGTGAGTGTAGCCATGTGATTTGCCCTGGCCAATGAAATGTGGGTAGAGGCCGGGTGCGGTGACTCAAGCCTGTAATCCCAGTACTTTGGGAGGCTGAGGCGAGAGGATTGCCTGAACCCAGGAGTTCAAGACCAGTCTGGGCAACTTGGTAAGACCCCCGTCTCTATCATAGATCAAAAAGTTAGCTGGGTGTGGTAGCGTGTGCCTGTAGTTCCAGCTACTTGGAAAGTTGAGGTGGAAGGATCACCTAAACCCAGCGGGTCGAGGCTGTGGTGGCCACAAGCATGCCACTGGACTCCAGCCTGGGTGACAGAGTGAGACTCCAACTCAAAAAAAAAAAAAGAAATGTGGGTAGAGTGGATATGTGTCCCTTCGGGGAGCAGAGAATGGAGCTGACACGTGACTTCTGACAGTCCCTTCCTGCTGCTGCTGTGACCGTGAACAAAGATATTGACACAGAGCTTCCTTGGGCTGTGTGTCTCTGATGAGCAACCACACGAACAACCAGCTCAGAATCCTCTGGAAAATCTTGCGGCTCCGTTGGCGAGAAAGAGAAATAGAGCCTTGCCATTGTAGACCACTGAAACATGGGGACGTTTGTTACTGCAGCAAAACCGGCCTCTTGCCTAATACACCCACCTCATAGGGCTGATGGGAGGAGTATGTGACAGCGCATGCGACCAGCTTGGCAGGGGGTCCTCCTCCTCTTTCTCTTCTACTGTTATGTCACTTTCGACCAAGTCACCCAAATGTACCCATGCCCACTTAGTATGTGTCACAGCAGCACAGAGACAGGGAAAGTGACAGATAGAGGTGCAAGTAGCTGTCATGTAATATGCGAAGTGCTACATTACTGCTGTGAGTCCAGTGTCAGATGATCCCAGGGGAGGGTGGATACGCTTATTAGGGTCCTCAAAGGTGAACTCGGAACTACATGTATAAGGGTCAGTTTGGTTTCTTTAGGCAGAGTAGGAGAGATGGTGCATTCTGAGCCTGAGAGTGGCTGCCCTCTACAGACCAGCTTCCCCGTGCCAGGCATTGGCTCGGCTCCTTCTCCAGGTCTCCCCTGAGAGTTGTGATACCTGTGATGTCTGTAACCAGGCTGGAGTGCAGTGGCACGCTCATTGCATTCCTGGGTTCAGGCGATCCTTCTGCCTCAGACTCCTGAGTAGCTGGGACTAAAGGTGTGTGCCACCACGCCCGGCTAATTTTTTTGTAGAGACGAGGTCTAGTCAAGTTCCGCAGGCTGGTCTCGAACCCCTGGGCTCAAGCAATCCTCTTGCCTCAGCCTCCCAAAGTGCTGGGATTACAGGCGTGAGCCACAGCTCCCGGCCTGTTATCTCCATCTTCTAGATGAGAAAATCAAGGCCACTGAGACTGCAGGACTCACCCCTGGTTGGGCAGCTGGTAATTGACAGATGGGTGACCAGACAGAGGGGTGGCAGCTCCTTACTGGCCTTCAGTCTGGTGACCCCCCCCCAGGGTCATCAGTTCACAGTCTATGCTCCTCTCTGTGTCTTGGGAGAAGTTTCTAAAATGCGGCTCTGATAAAGTCACACCCCTGCTCATGAACCCTTGGAGACTCCCTACTGTGTTCTAGACAGGGTCTGGTGGTCCCAAGCCAGCCACATGGGCCCGTCCCAGCCTTCCCGGTGTTGCCCCTGTCCATCCCCCGTCATGGGCCCAGGTTCTGTCCTGGGGCGGGGGCTGGGGGGAGCTTTTCCGGGCTTTTGAGTTCTGCTCGGATTGCCTCTTCTGCATGGGACGTGTGCCCGTCCAAGACCCGCCTTTGTGGCAGACATCAGCCCAAGTCCCACCTCGTCTCCACCCAGATGGTCCTGCTGGAATGGAGACTTGGGCATGTGTTCGGTCGATCTGATTGGGTTTGAATGATGGACAAGAATAGTTTGTTCCCTTGGCATGCCGATATTTGCTAATATTTAATACACAGATGTCCAGTCACACGTGTATATGATTCATGGAAGCATGTATTAAAGATGTGTGCTAGGAGGTTGTTTTATTTTGAGTTGGAGTCTCACTCTGCCACCCAGGCTGGAGTGCAATGGCATGCTCACAGCCACTGCAGCCCCAAAGTGCTGGGCTCAGGGGATCCTTCTGCCTCAGCCTTCCAAGTAGCTGGAACTACAGGCATGTACCACCACATCTGGCTAATTCTTTTTGGTTTATTGTAAAGATGAGATCTCACCAAGCTGCCCAGGCTGGCTGGTCTTGAACTCTTGGACTCAGGCCGTCTTCTTGCCTCTGCTTCCCAAAGTGCTGGGATTTCAGGTGTGAGCCATTGTGCTCGGCTTTTAAATATATATATATATATTTTACTGATAGCAGGACACAACCACACAAGTCTGAAGATCACTGCTATATAGATTACAGGAGTTGTGGAGGTTGGTTGTTTACCGGCTGTGTATCCTGGGTAAGATACTCAACCTCTCTGAGCCCGTCTTCCTGTCTGTAGAATGGGAATCATTTTGGTGCCTAGCACGAGGGACTGACCAGGGCTCAGCCTGGGGAGGGCCTGGCTGGGTGCATCCAGGCTAGGGTGGGTTCTGACAGGAGAGGTGGAGGAGGGAGGGGAGGAGGGCGGCCGTGACGGGCACTCCGTGGCTTAGGCAGGCTGGGCTGAGACGTCCCAGTGGTGTTTGATAAAAGGCGAGGGCTCTTCTCTGGCCAAGTAAATATTAGAAGAAAAGGCTGTCTCCAGGGAACGGCTTCTCTCCCAGCCCCCCTTGAGGGCCAAAGTCCCCAGGGACCAGTCTGAAGGCTCCTTTTATGTGACTGTAAAGTAATCCAGGGCTCGGCAGGGTCGAGCCTGGGCGGGCACTGACGCGCAGGGCGGCATTGATGTGGTCAATGATTACCTTTTATGCCCGGTCATAAAGACAACCGCCCGGCCCTCTGGACAATGCCCCCCCCAAGACAGCGCCCCAGGAGGGTGGGTGTCCACACACACCTGCCCGGCAGGGACCTGTCCCCTCTGTGGTCTGGGAAGACATCTCCATAAGGAATTTCTGTCTCCCCCGGATGGTCCCTGAAGACTTGGCCCAGGAGCTGAGGGGCGTTTGCAGGGCCATGAGTGGGGCTCTGCGAGGTGTGAAACCCAGAGAGCCACATCCAGGGTCCTGGGTCCTGTTTTAGGTGGTTCTTTGCAGGTGGAGGGAGAATTACCCAGAAGTGGGTACTGTACCACGCCTCAGGGGAAGAAGGGTATTCTAGGACAAATCAAAGACCATACTCATTTTACAGATGATGCAGTTGAGGTCTGCAGTGATTTGCCCAGGGTACCAAGGACAGAGACAGTGGCCGAGCTGGGCTAGGACCCAGGTCCTCTCTGACCGTGATGAACGCTGGGGCCACTGCCCCCAAGGGAGTCTCACAGGTCAGGAAGGGTTCAGGTCACTTCTCAGACAAGATATCTCCCCTGGGACTCAGAGGAAGTTGGAGAGAACCCAAGGGTCTCGCTCAGAGGCTGAAGTTGGAAAAAGATGGAGGGTGATCCATGAAGACCCCGTGTCCTCACAGCGGCCCCTACACTGCCCCATCTCTCTCTGTCCGGACACAGAGACACCTCCGCCCCCCTGGAGGATGGAGACCTGGTCGTGAGGGGTCAGGGCTGGGACAGAGGTGACCAGATTAATATTCTACCTCCTCGACTGATAAGGCCGGGGAACCTTTGTCCCAGCAAGAGACTGGAGGAGCAGGGGCCGTGGCCCTGGTTGGGGGTCTCACCCAGGGCAGGTCCCAGCGCCCCGGGCATCGCTGCTGGGTGCCGAGGCTCAGGAAACCTGGGCCCTGGGCCGGGCTCACCCTGCGCCCGGCCTCCCTCCCTGGCCAAGGGGAGGCGGACTCTGTGCCATCTTCTGGGTGGGGAGGGTAAGATCAGATCAAGGACTGCACAGGGCAGGTCTTGAACGAGTCGACTGGGCTGTATCTCGAGGAGAGAGGGTCATTATTCACAGCAGTCATAAATGCCCCGTGAAATCGGAGTGGCGGTGCTTTGAGGCTCGGCCAGAATGCACCAATCAACCTTTGACTCTAACAGAGCTACGAGGGCCGGGGTGATAACACACAAACCAGAAACTGTCAACAGGAGCTAATTAGGGCACTGGGTGCCCAGCCGCACCCACCACACCTGACAGGGGAGGGCCCAGGCTGGGGAGGATGTGAGCTCCTCGCCGGTCACCTTTCTGTCACTGTCTTTCAACCATTTTTCCACTCCTCACCCCATCCCCCACCCGCTACCTACCTTACATTACATAACACAGCATGAAATAAAATCTAACCTAACATTGCGCAACCTGCCTCGATCTGTGTGATGCCCCAGGGTGGAAAGAGTTCTGAATGCGGACCCAAGAGACTGATTCCAGCCTTGTTGCGTGTGGCCTTAGGACAGTCATTTCTCACTGAACCTTAGTCTCCCTCTCTGTGGAATGGGGGGGTGGAAATGGAGGGGCAGCTGTACAGTAATCCCTTGCTGGGATCCTGTCTAGGGTTTTTTACTTTTTAATTTTCTTAAATTTTTTTAGAGACAAGGTCTCACTCTGTCACCCAGGCTAGAATGCAGAGGTGTGACCATATCTGACTGTAGACTCAAACCCCTGGGCTCAAGTGATCCTCCCACCTCAGCCTCCCGAGTAGCTGGGACTATAGGCGCACACCACCATACCTGGCTAGTTTTTTTTTTTTTTGAGTTGGAGTCTCACTCTGTTGCCCAGGTTGGAGTGCAGTGGCATACTCACAGCCACCCCAGCATCAACTTGCTGGGCTCTAGTGATCCTTCCGCCTCAGCCTTCCAAGTAGCCAGAACTACAGGCAAACACTACCATGGCTAATTTTTGGTTTATTGTGGAGATGAGGTCTTGCCAAGTTGCCCAGGCTGGTCCCAAACCTGCAGGCTCAGGCAGTCCACTTGCCTCAGCCTCCCAAAGTGCTGCTGGGATTATAGGCTGAGCCACTGAGCCCGGCCTAATTTTAAAAAAAATTTTTTTTAGAGACAGGGTCTTGCTCCCAGTCTGGTCTCCAGCTCCTGGCCTCAAGTGATCCTCCCACCGCAGCCTCCCAAAGTGTTGGAACTGTAGGCATGAGCCACCACGCTTGACCCCATCTATGCTTTTATTTTATTTTATTTTTTGAGTTGGAGTCTCACTCTGTCGCCCAGGCTGGAGTGCAGTAGCACTCTCATGGCCACCGCAACCTCGACTTGCTGGGCTCAGGCGATCCTTCCTCCCCAGCCTTCCAGTAGCTGGAACTACACGCCTAGCTAATTTTTGGATTTACTGTAGAGATGAGGTCTCGCCAAGTTGCCCAGGCTGGTCTCGAACCCCTGGGCTCAGGCAATCCTCTCACCTCCGCCTTTCAGAGTGTTGAGATGACAGGCGTGAGCCACGGTGCCCATCCCCCAGCTGGTTAAAGTTCATGCTCTTGGGCTACAAAACACTGCGACCTGCGAGGTGCACACAACATTTCTCTGATGCTGCCCAGCAACGCAGGGGTGTGTGTGACACTTGACAGACTCACACGCCCGTGCACAGAGAGGGAGGTCACGCGGAGGGCTCTGAGGTGTGGACAGTTCCCAGGGCTCTTGGAATCCCTCTCTCTGCCTGCCCCTGGCTCTGGGGCCTATTTTTAACTTGGTGCCAACTAAATGAGAGTGGTGTAGGGCAGAGGCCGGGTGGCCCATCTCCCCCTCTGCCCTGTCTACCTTCTCCGCCCCTCATTGTGCACACACACTAAGGTGACCACCTACAGGTAACCTCAGGACCTTTGAGCCAGAGGAGTCTCTGGGGCACCCGCCCCACTCCTCAGCCAGGCTCAGCCCAGAGGCCGTTTCCCATAGCAAGGCCCCACACGAGGGAGCTGACAAGGTGGGCCACACCCCCTGGGAGCTGGTAGGGAAGGCGTGGACAGGGCTAGGCAGGGGTGAGGAGGGGAAGGAGAGAGGCCAGGGCATGAATGAGTAGAAGGGTGGGCAGGGAGGGTCTGGCCATCCCACCTGTGGCCCGCTTCTCCAGGCCGCACAGAGTCACCCACGCTGGCAGCATGCCCGGCTCAGTGCTGAGCAGGCAAGACCGGGTGGGAACCCAGACCCAGCCCCGTCACCCGCTCTGACAGGCCCTCCGGCAGCCGGAGAAAGGCCAGCCTCAGTGCCTGTGGACGGTAGTCATGGCCTCAACAGAAGACCCACTGAGGGGTGGGGGATCTAGGCTGGGGACAGTCACCTGCCGGGGGCCCTGGGCAGGGGCACGTGAGGAGAAGGGAGAGTCTGGGAAGGTGGTGCACAAAGCGAATCCTGAGAGGTGGGTGGAAATGCACCCATCTGAGCAATGGGTACAGTTCACGGTGCCCTCCTCATGGACCTCTTCGGGGGATGGGACAGGGCATCTTGGAGCAGATGCGGGACAGCGGATGCTGTGGCCAAGAAGGTGAGGGGGCCGGGCGTGGTGGCTCAAGCCTGTAATCAAGCACTTTGGGAGACCGAGGTGAGAGGTTTGCCTGAGCTCAGGTGTTTGAGGCCCACCTGGGCAACATGGCGAGACCTTGTCTCTACAACAAATCAAAAAATGATCTGGGCATGGTGGCGTGTGTCTGTAGTACCAGCTACTTGAAAGGCTGAGGCAGAAGGATCACCTGGGCCCACCAGGTTGAGGCTGTGGTGGCCGTGAGTGTGCCTCTGCAGTCCAACCTTGGTGACAGAGTGAGACTCCAATTCAAAAAAGAAAAAAAAAAGAAGGTGAGAAGCGGGCATTTCTGAGAGTGAACAGTCAGGCGTGGGGGCAAAAACCAGCAGAAAATAAAACACCACGTTCCTGGTAGGCCTGCTGGACCTGGCAGCCTGTGTGGCATGCGTGGGCCTCTGTGTGCGTGGCCTCTGCGTGTGTGGGCCTCCGCGTGCCGTGGCGGGGTCAGGTGTGGGCGAGGTGTGAGGGGCCAGGTGGCCCAGGAGTGTGGGCGCAAGAGGGCTGACTGAGGCTGGGGTATGTCCCCAGATGGGGCCACTGGGGCCTGATTTTGGCTCCCAGAGGTGGAGAGAGGCCGAGGCCGTGTGGTGCTCTGATACTTGCTGGTTTTTTTCCTTCTTTTTGAATCAGATTCTCACTTTGTTGCCCAGTCTGGAGGGCAGTGACATGCTCACGGCCACCACAGCCTCGACCTGCTGGACTCAGGCCATCCTTCTGCCTCCGCCTTTCAAATAGCTGAAACTATAGGTGTGTGCCACCATGCCCAGCTACTTTTTTTATTTATTGTAGAGACAAGGTCTTTCCAAATCGCTCAGGCTTGTCTCGAACCTCTGGACTCGGGCAATCCTCTCGCCTCTGTCTCCCAAGATACTGGGATATAGGCATGAGCCCCCGAGCCCGGCCTCTGATACTCTTTCTATGTGGTGAGGGTGTGTGGGGGAGGCCACGAGGGGCTTACAGAGGAGGAGTCTAGGGTGTGAGTAGGAGAGAGAGGGAGAGCAAGCAAGGGAGAGAGAACTGCAGGGTTGGGGCGTCAGCCAAAAGGCAGCCAGAATCCATGCCCACTTGGGAGGGGGCAGCAGTATGGCCTCTTGCCCAGGCCAGGCTGGCTCTGCTCTCTCTCCAGTCCCAGGAAGTGCAGGGGCTTCCTCAGGAGAGGCCAGGAGGCGCCCCAACACACCCCGTTTCTGCTCAGCCCAGGTCTCCACCCAGGCCCACCTCAGCCCCACACCTGGATGGTTCCATCAGGCCAGATTGTGTCTGGGGGTGAGCGTGTGGGTGTGTGTGCACGCTTGCGTGTGCTTGTAGCATTTCTAGACCAGAAAAGGCTCAGAGGGCCCGTGAAGGGTCGGGTCAGTGAGGGGTGAGGGCCCACTCCATCTCTCGGGCCCGGGCACCCAGATGGCTCCTTCCTACCCAAACCTGCCAGGCCTTGGGGGCAGCAGCCGCTGGTGGGTCTCTGAGTCAGGCTGGGCAAGGGGGAGGCGCTGGAAGGCCCTGGCCACCAAGGAGCCCCGGGAGTCACTGCTGAGTGGCCAGCCCCATGCTGGCCTGCGGTTGGGGACAAAGCGACCAGGCCTTTCCAGACAGCCTAGGTCTGTGTTTACCAGGGCGGGGGTTCGGAGGCCCAAGAGACACACTCTTGTCCCCTGATCTCAGCCCCCACCTAGCACCAGCTGGGAGCACAGCAAACACAATCTGCAGTGATGGTCAGGGACCAGGGAGGCTGGAAGCAGGAACGCTTGGGGCCTAGGCTCTCTAGGTCCAGAAGCAGCGGGCCCACCAGGGCTGGGGGGACACGCCAGGTCTCACGCCTGCCAAGGTCCCTGCTGCAGAGAATAGAAACAACCCTGACTCCCCAGAGCTGCTCTGAGTTTCTGGTCCCAAGATGCAACCTCTGTGGGGCTGTGGGTGGGAGCCTGCCAGCTCACCCGGATCCCAGCTGCGGAAGGCTCTCCCTGAATGAAACCGCCTTTGAACTTTCCAGGAACACGGGCCTGGGCGGAACTGGGGTGGCAGAGAGGGCATGGGCGTGAGGGTGGGATGTTCCAGAACAGACTTGGACCCAAACCCGATGGCACAGTGTTCCTTGCGGGCCCGACGCCCGGCTACTCAGGTGCCAGGAGGGCACAGGGGTGTACCTGGCAACCCGAGGACGGGGCGGGCTGTGTGTGGCACGTGCGTGTGAGAGACACAGGGCTGGAAATAACCTGGAATGTCCCACATCTGTGCCCCTAATGCCAAAGGCTGCCTGGTCCAAGTAATGTCACTTTTTTCTATTCTTTTTTTTTTTTTTTTTGAGTCAGGGTCTCAATCTGTTGCCCAGACTGGAGTGCAGTGGCACCATCACAACTCACCGCAACCTTGACCTCTTGGGCTCAGGCAATCTTTCCACCTTGGCCTCCTGAATAGCTGGGACTACAGGTACACACCACCACACCTGGCTAATTCTTTTATTTTCTGTAGAGCCGAGATCTCTCTATGTCGTCCAGGCTAGTCTCGAACTCCTGGCCTCAATTGAACCTCCTGCCTCAGCCTCCCAAAGTGCTGGAATTATAGGCATGAACTACTGTGCCTGGCCGACTTCTTCTTTTTAAAAATAAGTTAGAGAAGAGCCACGGTGTAGTGTAGTGGCTTCAGGACCCCGGAGTCTGACACCTGGGGTAGATCCTGACTTCCCACTCCTAGCTTGCAAAGTCACCTCATCTCTCTTTGTGCCTCAGTTTCCACAACTGTAAAGTGGGCATTAGAACAGTATCTACTTCCTAGGGTCATTACAAGAATTAAATGAGCAAACAGAAATGAAGTGTTTAGAAACAGGCCTTATGCCGAGTAAACACCACACAGGTGTGACGAGCGCTTGCGGAAGGAATGACATTCCATGTCACTCAATCGATTATAGCCAGGCCCAAGCCCAGGCCCAGGCCGGGGCAGAACCTGGCCGTCTGAGGCCACGTGGGGCGTGGCGTTGCAGCTAGTGTCAACACATCCAAAGTCCCCTGACCTGCTGAGCTGGCAGACGCCTGCCCTGGCACTCCCCAGCCCCACAGAACACCCTAGAAAAGTGCCTGGGCTTCCCCAGGTGTCCGTGGGTGGAGGGAACAGGGGATTGGGAGGCCCAGCCTCAACTGAAGTCCCCTTTGCGGCCTGCCAGCCACCCAGCCCTTGCTGTGGATCAGTTCTGCATCTTTTCCACGGCAAGCAGGGACTGCAGTCACAAGTGTGTGCTTGTTTGTGGGGGCTCAAAGTCCTTCCGTCCCTGAGCTGTCCCCTGCTCTGACTAGAACTCCTCAGCAAGGCTACACTAGCCCATCCGGCACTCATTCTCAGCTGACCTATATTTCTTTTCTTTTTTTTTTGAGTTGGAGTCTCACTCCGTCGCCTAGACTAGAGTGCAGTGGCTGCTTCTGGCCACCGCAGCCTCGCCCCCCTGGGCTGCGGCGAGCCTTCCGCCCCTGCCTTCTGAGCAGCCGAAACTACAGGCGCGCGCTACCACACCCAGCTGATTTTTTTTTGATTTATTGTAGAGATGAGGTCTCGCCAAGTTGCCCAGACGGGTCTCGAACCCGCGGGCTCAGGCAATTCACTCACTTCAGCCTCCCAAAGGCTCGGGATTACAGGCTGAGCCACCGAGCCCGGCTTCTTTTCTTTTCTTTTCTTTTCTGAGTTGGAGTCTCACTCTGTCACCCAGGCTGGAGTGCAATGGCATGCTCATGGCCACCACAGCCTCGACCTGCTGGGCTCAGGCGATCCTTCCACCTCAGCCTTCCAAGTAGCTGGAACTACAGGCGCATGCCACCATGCCTGGCTAATTTTCTTTTTTTCTTGAGTTAGAGTCTCACTCTGTCACCCAGACTGGAGTGCAGTGGCACACTCATGGCTACCGCAGCCTTGACCTGCTGGGTTCAGGCAATCCTTTCACCTCAGCCTTCCAAGTAGCTGGAACCACAGGTGCACGCCACCACTTCCAGCTAATTTTTTGATTTATTGTAGAAACAAGGTCTTGCCAAGTTGCTCAGGCTGGTTTCAAACCCCTGAACTCAGGCAATCCTCCCGCCTCCACCTCTCAAAGTGCTGGGATTACAGGTGTGAGCCACCGCGCCTGGCCTGACCTATATTTCTAATGATTTCATCCAGCTAGTCATTCAGTCAACACACATGTGCTGAGGCTTTGTTGTGTGTGACACTGTTGAACTTGAGGTAGGCAGAGGTCTCTGTCTTGAATGATAGGACCTTTGTGATGGGAGGGGTTCCTGGCTGTGGGACTAGAGTGGCCCAAGGCCTGGTGGAGGAGGACAGCCTGCCTATGTGTGAAGTGTTGCTGGAGGGGGCGCACATGTGAGGCGGGTGGGGCAGGAAATAGGGATAGGGTGAGATCTGGAAGGGCCCTGTAAGGCAGGCTTTTTCTGCAAGGAGCCCTTGAAGGTGCCACTTCAAATATCCAGAGGTTAGCCCGGCGTGGTGGCTCACGCCTGTCATCACAGCACATCAGAAGGCGGAGGCGAGAGGATTGCCTGAGCCCAGGGGTTCAAGATCAGCCTGAGCAACATGGCGAGATCTTGTTTCTACCGCAAATCAAAAAATTAGACAGGCGTGGTGGTGTGCACCTGCGGTTCCAACTACTTGGAAGGCTGA
>NW_007247439.1:69658-77984 GCF_000164805.1 Carlito syrichta
ATGGCTGGAGCCCAGCTGGTCGAGGCTGCGGTGGCCGTGAACGTACCACTGCACTCCAGCCTGGGTGACAGAGTGAGACTCCAATTCAAAAATATATATATACACATCCAGAGGTTGAAGCCAAGTTTCCCACCGTCCCACGAGGCCGGGTCCAGGAACCTTGGCTGGTTAATAACAGCCGGAGCGCTGGTGGGCCTGAGGGTCCAGGTTAGCCCATATGTGGTAGACCACGTGATTGGCTCATTCTGGAGTTGGTCCACATGGTGGCTCTACAGCGTCTGGGGCCTGGTGTGTAGCCTCAGTGACCATGCGCCCACCTGTGTGTGTCTGGTATGTTTGTGGGCCATGACTCAGCCATGGGATGTGTGCGTGTGCATGTGTGTGCAGACATCTGCCGTGGCTGGCCCCTTCTCCCCCAGATGCTGTAGATGGAATGCGTCCGCACCCAGCCCCGCCCCCCCCACCTGCTCAGGTGGGAACTGGAGGTGACCCCACATCTGGGCTTTCAGTAGCAGCAGCTGTGGGACCATCTCTGACTGGGAAGGGTGTCTCTGGGCACCAGGCCAGGCAGCTGTTGCCTTCCCTGGAGCTCGACAGGGTGGGGAGGGAGGGCCTGGCTGGGGGTAGCCGGGGCTTCCGGCCCTTGTGGGCGTCCAGGGGTGTCCAGGGGTGACCCCAGGAGAGGCTGGCAGCCCTCTCAGCCTGTCTTGCGCCTCTCACCCTTGTCTGCCCCAGCCCAGTGTTCATTTCGCTATCCGTCCGGTTCTGCTTTCCATCTAGGCGTGCATTTTCCTCTGACGTTCAGTCCATCTGTTATGTTAGTCTGCCCGTTTGGCCATCCACCGGCGCCCTGTCCTCTTCTCTGTCATCTGCCTGGCCCCAGGCACCTCATTCTCGAGTGGCCTGTGATCAGGGACCTCGCCTCAGACCTCGGCCACCCTGGGGCCACAGTACCTTCCTATCCCCAGTGCTCAGGCCTGCCCCGTGGGCCTCCACTTCCCGGCGGGTGTCCTGAGGCCCCAGCACAGACCTGGGACTCCCCCACCAATACCGGGATCAAAACCTGTCACCCAACAGCTTCCGAGATCCCTTCCAGCCCTCTCCCAGGAGGTCATCTCCTACCTAGACAAGGTTCCTCTTCTCCAGGGAGTCCTCCCTGACCTCCTACCCAGGGGCTCCACCACCCACCTCCGACCTTAGGTCCCCCTCTGTCACAGCCATGCGTGGCCTGTGGGAAGCTAGGCCCTCCCCCTGGGGATCATCGACGACATTGGCCCAGTCAGCCTCTCTTCACCTAGAATCCCTGGGGCTCCCCAGGAAGTCTTCGCCTGTAGAAAACCGGGGTCCCACTCACTTCTCAAACAGAGGCTCAGAACAGCTGCTTCCCGGGGACACCACCCTCCCCTGCTTGGACTCGGGTGTGAGGGGCCAGCCAGATGACAGGCCTGCTGGCTGCTCCCTTCAGGGCCTCGAAGAACTCCAAGCACAGTATGTGGGGATGGGGGTCATTAATCATAGAACATGCGTGTGGCCGTCACTCGTAGAGCAAACATCTCCTGCGTGCTGGTGTGTGCCGGCCACTGCGACAGGCGTCGGAGAGACAGCAGGGGACAAAATGCCAGGGCCCCTGCACTTGGGAGGGGCTGGGCCTGCGTGAGGGGGCATGGAGCGTGAGGATGGTGGAGCCTGTGGGTAGGGCCCCAGGCACGGACCGGGTCAGCCCAAGCCGGGCCATGTAGGTGAATGTGGGTATGTATCTTTGCGCGACTGCCTGTCCCTCAGGTCTGAGCCGGGGAGCTGGTGTGTCTATGCATGCTGGCCTTGACGTGGTAGGTCCAAGGGTCTGGGAGGCCGGGTGGCGGTCACACCTGGCGGGCTCTATTTTTGGCAGTGACAGCCTGGAGATTCCCTACACTTGCTCAGATGCTTGCCGAGGGCACCTTCAGCCACACAGGCTGCACTTCAAACGAAGCAGCCTGGGGCCTACAGGTAACCAGGGTGGGTGTGTTGGGGCTCCTGAAAGGCATGGGAACCCCGGCCCACACTTGCAGCCCCACCCCTGTCTCCCAGGCACAGCCCGGGCTGGGGATCCCCCTGCTCTGCAACCCCCCGAGGTGGAGTTGCCCCCATCCTCCCTGCCCACCAGCCTGATCACCCCGAGAAGCAGGCCAGGCAGGGCTGGAGGCAGGCAGGGAGGAGGCAAGTGGGTCTGGGGAGACCTCCCGTCTTTCCAAACATCTGGGTCCCAGTGTCGCCGCTCCTTTCTGGTCCAGAGTGGCAGGAGCTGGGGCTGCTGCCCCGGCCTCCAGCAACTCTTCACCTTCCTCTGCGTGTCCTGTGGCCTTGTCCTCTGAGAGTTGGTCACAGTGCGTGTCGAGCATCCTCGACAGGGCAGGCATAATGCTAAAAAGATTGAGATCGGTCAGGTGGGGTGACTCACGCCTGTAATCCCAACACTTTGGGAGGCGGCGGCGAGAGGATTGCCTGAGCTCAGGGTTTCAAGACTGGCTTGAGCAACATGGCGAGACCTCGTCTCTACAATAAATCAAAAAATTAGCCAGCGGGGTGGCAGACACCTGTAGTTCCTCCTACTTGAAAGGCTGAGACAGAAGGATCACCTGAGCTCAAGTTGAGGCTGCAGTGGCCGACAGCATGCCCTTGTACTCCAGCCTGGGTGACAGAGTGAGACTCCAACTAAAAAAAAAAAGATTGATGATGAGGACCCCTGAGGTTGGCTCTGCACCCCTCTTCCAGGGAGATGGTCCTGGACTCAGAAGTATCCAAATCACAGAGGGCACAGATGGGGTTCCTGCCCAGGCGGGGGTGTCCTCAGCTGTACTTAGCTCTGCTGTTCCCCCAGGCACATCGGGGTCTAGGCGGCATGAAGCTGGAGGCAGCCACTGGACCCCGGCCGCCTTCTATCCTCTGGCCCCTCCCCTGCCGCAGAGCCTTTCATGGTTCCCTGGGGGCGTGTGTAGGGGCAGGCTTGTCCAGTGGGCGGCCTAACCTGTTCCGCCTCCCTCTCCTGCCACCTGCACCTTCCCGCCCAGGCAGACGCTTGCCCCCACTCTGCCCCTGACCTCAGATGGGGCTTTCTCCCTCCGGGCAGCTCACAGGAGATAGTGAGGCCCTGCGCTAAGCCCCTTACCCACGTATTCACTCTGCACTGCGTCCCTCCTGCCAGGTTTTCTAATGCTCCTTTCCCAAATGAAGAGGCTGAGCTCAGAGGAGTGCAGCACAGGCCCGAGGTCACACAGCATGGGGAGATATCATGCAGTTTAGTTGAATCTGATAGATCTCTACGGGGTGCAGCCAGTGCCTCGCCCTGTGCCCAGGATGGGACGGAGACAGCGTCCAGGGAGGGGCTGGACAGGTGCACACACACGGGGCTCTGATATCCCTGGCGCTGGAGGGAGCAGCCATCCCTGGGACCTCGCTGCCCTCTCCTGTGTCAGCTTCAATGAGACGGAAGGCAGACGGGAGGAGGGGCCGGTGAGAATTGCTCACCTCCCTGTCTTCAAACCTTCACACTTCTTGCCACTGAGACCCCAGATGGTCCCTTTCAAGACAGGCGCACTGTGTCCCATTAAACGAGGGGGAGTGTATGAAGGAGTAAACGTTTTGTTCTGCAGTTTCAGGATGTCATTTGGGGACAATTTGTCCCCTTCCTCCCTATCTCTGTCTCCACCCTTCTTCACCTCCACCCCAGACCACAGAGAGCATCACCTCCACCCCACCCATCCCTGTGTGGGCCACGATCACTGGGCTTCTCCAGTCCCTATGTCCAGCACTGAGCTACCAGGCTGGGAGTGGGGGTGACACACGGGGTCTCTTCTCTGACAGTCGGGGCTGGGAGGGGAGTCAGGGGCCCGTGGCTGGCCCAAGACTCAGCTCTGACCCACTTCACCATCTCCTGCTTGGTTGGTTTGTTTGTGAACCAAAAACTCCACGAGGATAGGCATTTTCTGTCCCGTTTGTAGGTTTATAGGTTTTAATAGTAAAAGCCATCTGGGAGCAGTGGCTCACACCTGTAATCACAGCACTTTGGTAGGCCGAGGTAGGAGAATTGCTTGAGTCCAGGAGTCCGAGACCAGCCTGGGTAACATAGTAACACCTCAACTCTACTTAAAAAAAAATTATTAAAACAAAATAAAAAAGCCGAGTGGAGCGCCATGGCTCATGCCTATGATCCCAGCACTTTGGGAGGCCGAGATGAGAGGACTGCCTGAGCCCACAAGTTCAAGACCAGCCTGGGCAACTTGGAGAGACCTCATCTCTACAATAAATCAAGAACAATTAGGTGGGCGTTGTGTAGTTCCAGCTATTTGGAAGGCTGAGGTGGAAGGATCGCCTGAGCCCAGCAGGTAGAGGCTGCGGTGGCTGTCAGAGTGCCACTCCCCTCCCTCCTGGGTGACAGAATGGGACTTTGACTCAGAAAAAACAAAAGAAACACACACACAAAACCTCACATTCAGTCGGGCTCACGCCTGTAATCCCAGCACTTTGGGAGGCAGAGGTGAGAGGATTACCTGAGCTCAGAGGTTCAAGACCAGCCTGAGCAACATGGTGAGTCCTCATCTCTACAATAAATAAAAAAATCAGCTGGGCATGGTGGTGTGCGCCTGTGGTTCCAGTTACCTGGAAGGTTGAGGTGTAAGGATTGCTTGAGCCCAGCAGGTTAGACTGCAGGGGCCGTGAGCATGCCACTGCACTCCAGCCTGGGGGACAGAGTGAGACTCTGACTCACAAAAACAAAACAAAACCCACATTTGTTTAATTTAAGATTGACTTTAATTTCTTGAGAAGCAACATGCAAACTTGGGAGTTCTTTGAAATGAGGACATTCAAACCAACCAATAGCTTTCAAATGTAATGAAATGTTCATGATTTCCAAGTGTTCTAGTTAATGAAGTTGTCATACAATTATGGTTTGTTGACATTGAATGACATAATTTTTGTTTCAGTTTTCTGGTCCTTTAAAAATATCTTGGTGGCAAGACATTTCCCTCCCACCCCCAAGTCTCAAACCTTTTCGTCGAACCTTGAAATCTTTTTCTTTTTTTTGAGTCAGAGTCTCACTCTGTCACCCAGGCTAGAGTGCAGTGACATGCTCATGGCCACCGCAGCCTTGACCTACTGGGCTCAAGGGATCCTTCCACCTCAGCTTTCCAAGTAGCTGGAACCACAGACATGTGCCACTAAGCCCAGCTAATTTTTTTTATTTATCGTAGAGACGAGGTCTTGACATGCTGCTCAGGCTGGTTTCGAACCCCTGAGCTCAGGCAATCTTCTCGCCTCCACCTCCCAAAGTGCTGGGATGACAGGCTTTAGCCACCGCACCCAGTCAACTTGAAATCTTTATAGGCCCCAGACACTGTGTTGATGTGACTGAGAGCAGAAACAGCCTGGTCCATAGTGGCTTGTTGAATGTCATTGAAGCGATGTAAGCAAGAAATACAGTCTGGGCGTGGTGGTTCATGCCTGTAATTTCAGCACTTTGGGAGGCTGAGATAGGAGAATTCCTTGAGGCGAGGAGTTTGAAAACAGTCTGGACAACATAGTGAGACACTGTCTCTACGAAAAATAATTTAAAAAATAGTAGCCGGGCCTGGTGGCCTTGCCTGTAATCCCAGCTACTCTGGAGGCTGAAACAGGAGGAATGCTTGAGCCCAGAAGTTAAAGGCTGCAGTAAGCTCTGATCATACCACTGTATTCCAGTCTGGGTGACAGAGTGAAATCCTGTCTCTAAAAAAAAATAATAACAAAATCTTTTTTGAGTTGGAGTTTTACTCTGTCACTCAGGCTGGAGTGTAGTGGCATGCTCACGGCCACCACAGCCTCGACCTGCTGGGCTCAGGCAATCCTTCCGCCTCAGCCTCCCAAGTAGCTGGAACCACAGGCGTGAGCAACCACACCCGGCTAATTTTTAAAATTTATTGTAGAGATGAGGTCTCACTAAGTTATGCAAGCTGGTCTTGAACCCTTGGGCTCAGGCAACCCTCTCATCTTGGTCTCCCAAAGTGCTGGGATTATAGGCATGAGCCACTGTGCCTGGCTATAATAATTTAAAAAAGAAAGAAAGAAAGAAATACAAATGATTTGAGAACATGAAAAAAGCTAATATTCCTCCTAATAAAGATGCAAATTAAAATGAGACACCATTTTTCATATCACAGATTGTCAAAAGCCCAAAAGTTTTTGGTAGCATTTGGTGCAACTTTTTTGCAGGAGGATCGTCTGAGCCCAGCAGGTTGAGGCTGTGGTAGCCGTGAGTGTGCCACTGCACTCCAGCCTGGGCAACAGTGAGACTCCAACTCAAAAAAAGAAAAAATAAGAAAAAGAAAATGCAAGCCTGGGAAGCACAGTGAGACCTCATCTCTACAAAAAAACAAACCCACCAATATCTGGGTGTGGTGATGCATGCCTGTAGTCCTGGCTACTCAGGAGGCTGAGGTGAGAGGATTGCTTAAGCCCAGGAGTTGGAGGCTGTGGGGAGTTGTGATCATGCACTGCACTCTAATATGAGTGCCGAAGTGAGACCCTGACTCAAAAAAAAAAAAAAAGTGCTGGGCGTGGTGTCTCAAGCCTATAATCCTAGCCCTTTGGGAGGCCGAGGTGAGAAGATCGCTTGAGTCGAGGGGTTCAAAACCAGCCTGGGTAAGTTGGTGAGACTTCATCTCTGTAATAAATAAAAAAATTAGCTGAGTGTGGTGGTACACACCTGTAGTTCCAGCTACTTGGAAGGCTGAGGTGGAAGGATCGCCAGAGCCCAGCAGAGTGAGGCTGCAGTGACCGTGAGAATGCCACTGCACTCCAGCCTGGGCGACAGAGTGAGATTCCTACTCAAAAAAAAAAAAAAGCAAGACAGGACGGAAGGAAAAAAGGAAGGAAGGAAATCCAAGGCATACATTCCCTCTGTTCTGGGAGTTCCTCTCCGAGGAAGTCGCTCCGGATACACTCGCAGGTGCCCAAAGACACAGGTGGAGAGATTTTCATTGTGGGGGAGACTGGACACAGCCTGGGGTCAACAGTGGAGGACTGACATCTGTGACGAGACATCCCTCTGGGACAACACATGCTCGGGGCAGAGCATGTGCACGTGCTGCCATGAGACAGATGCCTACTGCAGCGCTGGGTGAAAGTCAGTCCAGGGACAGGACATTGGGGACCGCATGCCTGCCTCAGTGAAGAAAGGCCAGTGACAGGCGACACATACCGATGCTGTGCTTCTAGGCGAGGAGGTGCCAGGGGGATTTGGAAAGAGACTTGATTTTTCTTTTTTCTGGAATTGGAGTCTCACTCTGTCACCCAGGCTGGAGTGCAGTGGCATGCTCATGGCCAACGCAGCCTCGACCCGCTGGGCTCCAACGATCCTTCCGCCTCAGTCTTCCGAGTAGCTGGAACCACAGGCAAACGCCACCATGCCTGGCTTATTTTTTGATTCATTGTAGAGATGAGGTCATGCCATGTTGCCCAGGCTGGTCTCGAACCCCTGGGTTCAGGCAATCCTCCAGCTTCAGCCACACAAAGTGCTGGGATTACAGGTGTGAGCCCCTGTGCCCAGCAGGCTGGTCCCTTTATTTATTTATGCATTTATGTATGTATATATATTTATTTATTTTGTTTTGGAGTCTCACTCTGTCACCCAGGCTGGAGTGAGTGCAGTGGTCTCCTGGCCACTGCAGCCTTGACCTTCCGGGCTCAAGCAATCCTTCCGCCTCAGCCTTTCAAGTAGCTGGAACCACAGACACATGCGACCATGCATGGCTTTTTTTTTTTTTTTTTTTTTAGTTCAAGTCTCACTCTGTCGCCCAGGCTAGAGTGCAGTGGCATTCTCATGGTCACTGCAGCCTTGCCCTGCTGGGCTCTGGTGATACTTCCGCCTCAGTCTTCCAAGTAGCTGGAACTACAGGCGTGTGCTACCACGCCTGGCTAATTTTTAAAAAATTTACTGTAGAGATGTGGTCTTGCCAAGTTGCCCGGACTGGTCTTGAACATGTGGGCTTAGGCAATCCACTTGCCTTGGCCTCCCAAAGTGCTGGGATTACAGGTTGAGCCACTGAGCCCGACCCGGTTTATTTTTTGATTTATTGTAGAAACAAGGTCCCACCAAGTTGCTCAGGCTGGTCTTGAAACCCCTGAGCTCAGCCAACCCTCTCGCCTTGGCCTTCCAAAGTGCTGGGATTACAGGCTGAGCCATTGCGCCCGGCCTTTAATTTTATTTTTTATGCTTAAGAACAATCTATTTATTTCTTTTTTTTTTTTTGAGTTGGAGCCTCACTCTGTTGCCCAGACTGGAGTGCAGTGGCCGCTCCTGGCCACCGCC
>NW_007247439.1:78610-87063 GCF_000164805.1 Carlito syrichta
CTGAGGCGGAAGGATCGCCGGAGCCCGGCAGGTCGAGGCTGCGGTGACCAGGAGCGGCCAATGCACTCCAGTCTGGGCGACAGAGTGAGACTCGACCCAAAAAACAACAACAACAACAACAAAGAAGTAGAACAAACAAATGAATGAAGAAATGAATGAATTGTCAGTGCCCCATAGGGGAAGGAACGACATTGCAGCCTGGAGCCCGCCTGGTGGAGGAGACACACAGAGGGCAGAGAGCCCAGGGGTCTATGCGACTGTGGGCGGAGGGGTCAGGAGGGCAGCTCCCAGGAGGCTCAGAAAAGGCTGGGGCACTTGCTGCGGGAGGGCCACCTCTCCATCTGTCCCTACCTTAGCTCATCTCCAGGCCGGATTTCAAGCCTGGGGGGTCCCAGCCTCTAACCTGGCTCTTGGCATATCATCTATGACAATAAATGGTGGTTGACTGAACAGGCGGGCTTAGTCGCTGGCTGGTCAAGCCACAGTGTTAGTCACTTCTTTTCCTGTCCGACCCCTGCTTTCCCCAACAACAACAAATGACTTTCTCAGGGCTGCCATGTACAGTTGCGCAGGCTGTGCCCTGCACAACTCCAGGAAGCGCCACTTTCATAGCCCGCCGGGGCATGATGCACCCACCCCCACCAGGCTGTGGGACACTGTTCCTTCCTCTTCTAAGCTTGGGGGACGGAAGCTGGGTGAGGAGTGGAAGGGTGAGGAGAGGGGACCTCCCTGCTCTACGTGGCAGGCTCTCCATTCCCCGCCCCTCAGGCTCCTAAGGCCCCTTCTTTGCACCTTTCTTTTTTCTTTTTCTTTTTGAGTTGGAGTCTCGCTCTGTCACTCAGGCTGGGGTGCAGCGGCATGCTCCCAGCCACCATAGCCTCGAACTGCTGGGTTCAGGTGATCCTTCCGCCTCAGCCTTCTAAGTAGCAGGAACTACAGACGCACACCACCACGCCCGGCTGTTTTATCTTGATTGATTGTAGAGATGAGGTCTCGCCAAGTTGCCCAGGCTGTTCTCGAACCCGTAGGCTCAGGCAATCTTCCCACCTCAGCCTCCCAAAATGCTGGGATTATAGGTGTGAGCCACCACGCCCGGTCTCCTTTGCGCCTTTCTAACTTGGGTTTGAGGTGACTTAGCAGCAGATCTGGCCGGTTACTCTGTCCCTCGACTCCTGGGCATGGAACTTGCAGGATGATTTCGGGCAAGTCTCAGAACCTCTCAGGACCTCTGTTTCCCCATATGGGAAATGGCATCTGGGCGAGGTGCTTGGTCACCCTGCTTGGCTGGAGGGCCTCATAAAATGTTGAAGGAATGTGTCCTTCCGGGACCTGGTGCCCCAAGGGACAAGTTCCAGTGTCCTGTCCAGACCCTCCCGACCCTTGGGGCTGAGCTCCGTGTTGGGGAGCAGCCTCCTGGCTAGATGGAAGCTGTGCCGGGAACAGCTGCTGGATTGCTCACCTCCCTGCCGGGGCCTCAGTTTCCCCCCCTGGATGATGGGCGCTGAGGCCAGACGGGGAGTGCCGGGGGCCACCGGAGGCCAGTAAGGCTTTTTCTTTCCTCTTGGATGTTTCTTCCGGGGACGGGTGGCACGCAGGTTCGTCAAGATTCCAGTGGGGCCCCCTCGGAAAATCCGACCGCCTGAGGGTCATGGTGTGTGCGTGGGGCGACTTTGATTCTGGTGTGATTTCAGCTGCCAGAAAGCTGTGAGATGAGTGCAAGGATGAGGGGAGAGTGTTTACCCTGATCTACCAGTGGTGCGTGGTGTGCCCTATTTCATTATACACATGTGTGAACACACATGGGTGCGAACATGTAAGTGTGCACACGTGTGGGCATGTGAACATGCGTGTGAACTGTGAGCATGTGCATGTGTGAATGTGTGTGGATGTGTATGTGTAGGAATGTGTACACGTGTGTGTGAACATGCATGCACATGAATGTGTGTACCTGTGTGTGCATGTGCATGTACATGAATGTCTGCAAACACAGATGCGTGTGAACATATGCGTGTGACTGCATGAGTGTGAATAGGTATGTGTGGATGTGTGTGTGAACATGCACATGTTTGAACATGTGTGTGTGTGAACATGTACAGGTGTTAACATGTGTAAACATGTACATGTGTGAACCTGTATGGGTGTTGACACATATGGGTGTGAACATTTGTGTGTAAATGCATATGGTGGGAATATGTGTGAATGTGTATGTGTGTGTGAACATATACATGTTTGAACATATACAGGTGTGAACATGTACAGGTGTGAATATGTGTGAGTTTGTACATGTGTGAGCATGCATGTGTGTGAACGTGTACTGTGTGAACCTGTACTGGTGTTAATGTGTATTAGTGTGAATGTGTGTGTATGAACCTGTGTGAACCTGTGTGAATGTGTGTGTGTGAGCATCTTGGTGTCTGAATGTGTATGTGACTATGTCCATGTGCAAATGTGTGTGTGTGAACCTGTGTGAACATGTGTGAATGTGTATGTAACATGTCCATGTATGAATGTGTGTGTAATGTGTCCATGTTAGAATGTGTTGTGTGACTGTCTTGGTGTCTAAATGTGTATGTGATCATGTCCGTGTGTGAATGTGTGTGTGTGTACCTGTGTGAACGTATGCGAATGTGTGTGTGACATGTCTGTGTGTGAATGTGTGTGTGTAACCAAGTCCATGTGTGAATGTGTGTGTGTGAACCTGTGTGAACCTGTGTGAACGTGTGTGTGCAACCATCTTGGTGTCTGAATGTGTATGTGACTGTGTCCGTGTGTGAATGTGTATGTGAACATGTGTGAATGTGTGTGTGCGACTGGGTGTGAATGTGTGTGATCATGTCTGTGTGTGAATGTGTGTGTGTGAACCCGTGTGAACACATGTGAATGTGTGTGACATGTCTGTGTGACCGTGTCCGTGTGTGAATGTGTGTGTGTGACCGTGTGAATGTGTGTATAGCTCTTCCCCAGTTCCCCAGGTTAGTGTGAGTGCCCATGGCGATGCCCCTTCACCGCTGGACCCTTTGGGCTCTTTCCAAGAACAAAGAGGTCTCTTAGACGTGAGACTCACAGCCCCCGTGGCGCGCACCACCGTGATCTGCCACCCTTGCTCGGACTCAGCGTTGTGATGTTTCCACAGGGCTCCAGCCAGAGTCCTGAAAAGTCCTGAAAAGTCAGGACAACACAGAGAGTTTTCTTAAAGCCAACCTGTGTTTAGCCTGAAGGACCACACTTTATTCTAAAACCCTGCTCTTCCTCTCTCCTTTTGATTGCTTTTTTTTTTTTTCAGTTATCCCCCTTTCAGCCTGGGCCCCCTAGAGAGACCTCATCTCTACAAAAAGACAAAAAAAAATGAGCCGGGTGTGATGGTACGCGCCTGTAGTTCCAGCTCCTTGGAAGGCTAAGGCGGAAGGATCGCCAAAGTCCAGCAGGTCGAGGCTGCGGTGGCCACGAGCGTGCCCCTGCACTCCAGCCTGGGCGACAGAGTGAGATCCCAACTCAAAAAAAGAGAGAGAGAGGGAGGGAGAGGAAAAGAGAGAGGAGAGAGAGAGAGAGAAGAGAGAGTACAGAGTGCGAGCAAGCATACCAGCAGAGGCAATGGCTGAGGCCCTGCACCCTGCCTCTGTCCCAGCTGCCATCGAGAACTCCCATCTGAGGCCGGCCTCACCCCTCCCCACTTTGGGACCCGCCAGACTCCTGACTCCCATTTCCTGTGGGGTCAGCGGAGGGGGAGGCCGGAGGAGGGAGAGGAAAGCAGCTTTATTCACTGCATCAGGATGGAAAACAGATGTCCACGCACCCCGCTGGGGCCTGGCTCGCCCTGGACAGAGGCCAGGCCTGTTCTCAGCCCTGACCCGTCCACCACCCCCGGCTCCTCACAGCAAGTCCAGATGTGCCTCTTCCAGGGTCTCGGGGTCATTTTGATTTGTTGTAGCCGAGCGGCCTTCTCCCCTACCAGCTCGACCCCCGACTCACCGACTCGCCACAGAGAGACGAGAACACTGCAGAACTTTGCAAGGAAATCGGGTGGACGGAGAGGGTGTGGACTTGAGACCCAGACCAGTGTGGCCCAGCCACAGCCCGGCTCTCACTAGCCACGTGATCGTGTTGTATCAGGCAGCAGCTGCTGTGTAACAAGCTGCCACAAAACTTGGCAGCTCCAAGCAACGACTGTTAGCTGAGCATGGTGGTCTACGCCTGCAGTCCAGCTACTTGGGAGGCTGAGGTGGGAGGGTTGTAGAAGAGTTCAAGGCTGCAGGGAGCTATGATGGTGCCATTGTACTCCAGCCTGGGCGACAGAACGAGACCCCACCTCTCTCTCTCTTTCTTTCCTTCTCTCCTTCCTCCCTCCCTCTTACCTTTCCTCTTTTCCTCTGTCTCACTCTGTCACCCAGGCTAAAGGGCAGTGGCACGCTCCCAGCCACCACAGTCTCGACCTGCTGGGCTCCAGCAATCCTTCTGCCTCAGACTTCCAAGTACCTGGAACCACGTGCACACCACCACGCCCGGCTAATTTTTTAATTTATTGTAGAGACGTGGTCTCGCCAAGTTGCCCAGGCTGGTCTTGAACCCCTGATCTCAGGCAATCCTCTCGCCTCCACCTCCCAGAGTGTGGGGATGACAGGCATGAGCCACCGCGCCTGACCCCTTTCTTTCTTTTTTAGAGATGGGGGTTTTGCTCTGTTGCCCAGGCTGGTCTCAAACCCCTGGCCCCAAGTGATCCTCCCACCTCACCTCCCCAAGTGTTGGGATTACCGGCGTGAGCCACCATACCCAGCCCTGTTTCTTAAAAAAAAAAAAAAAAAAAAAAAGCGTGTGTGGTGGCCCACACCTGTAATCTCAGCACTTTGGGAGGCGGAGTTGGGAGGATCTCTTGAGGTCAGGAGTTTGAGATCAGCTTGGACAAAAAGTGAGTCCCTGTTGCTACCAAAAATTTAAAAAGTAGCCGGATCTGGTGTCTACACCTGTAGTCCCAGCTACCCGGGAGGCTGAGGAAGGAGGATCATTTGAGCCCAGGAGTTTGAGGTTGCAGTGACCTATGAGGGGGCCACTGCGTTCCAGCCTGGGTGACAGAGAGAAACCCTGTCTCAAAACAAACAAACCCAAAACAACTGTTTATTTTCTGGCAGTTCTAGCCTGTGGGCCGGGCTTGGCGGGACAGCGGTTATTCTCTGCAGCTTGAGTTCTGCAGACTCAGAGGATGCAGTCATGGCGCACGCGCATGCCCAGAGACTTGTGTGAGCAGCCCATCGGCCCTGCTCCCCATCCCACCCGTATGGGGAGTGCATCTTCCCTTCACTCCTTCCTCACTTGTCAAATGAGCCACAGGTAGAGCCTGTTAGTGGCATGTATGCAAGAAGAGAAATAAAGGGTTGAGTCTGGCCGGGTGCGGTGGCTCCCGCCTGTAATCCCAGCACTTTGGGAGGCAGAGGAGAGAGGATCACCTGAGCCCACGAGTTCAAGACCAGCTTGGGCAACATAGCAAGACCTTGTCTCTGCAAAAAGTAAAAATAAAATAATTAGCCAGCTGTGGTGGCACACGCCTATGGTCCCAGCCACTCAGGAGGCTGAGATGGAAGGATTTCCTGAGCCCAAGCGGTTGAGGCTGCAGTGAGCTGTGATTGTGCCACTGCACCCCAGCTGGGGCGACAGAGTGAGGCCCCAACTCAAAAAAAAAAAGTTGTGTTAGTTTTGTGCAGTACTTCCACTGACCTGGGAAGCATGAGATACGCACACACAAGCTAGGGACTAGCGACTGCGTGCTGCTGGTGAGTCTACATAATTGGGGAAACGCTCTTATTTGCATCTAAAACCAGCGTTGCACGATACAAAGTCGAACCATAAAATTTGCGCTAACAGCTGGGCGCAGTGGCTCAAGCCTGTCATCCCAGCACTTTGAGAGACTGAGGCGAGAGGATTGCCCGAGTTCAGGGGCTTGAGACCAGCCTGGGCAACATGGTGAGACCTTGTCTCTACAATAAATCAAAAAATTAGCTGGGTGTGGTGGCACACGCCTGTGGTTCCAGCTACTTGGAAGGCTGAGGCAGAAGGATCACTGGAGCCCAGCCGGTCGAGGCTGCAGTGGCCTTGAGCGTGCCACTGCACTCTAGCCTGGGTAACAGAGTGAAACTCCAACTCAAAAAAAAAAAAAAAAAGAAAAAAATTCACGCTAACATCTGCACATTTTAGTTTTCTTACTAAAATGTGTGGATGTTCCTAACATCTTACTAACATCCAACAGCAAATAAAAATCACCCTGATGAGCTAAGAGAGAGAGGTTAGCAAAAGAAGGCTTTCTGTTTTAGTACCTCTTGCAACATTTCTTCCTTGCTTTTTGGACCAGAGGCCTCATATTTTCATTTGCTTTGGGTCCAGAAAACTGTGCAGCTGACCCAGGGGCCAGGTCTCTTGAGGCTTGGGCCAGAGTGCACACAGCGTCACGTCTGCCACATTCTATGGGTCAGAGCAAGTCACAGGGCAGCATCAAGGCCACAGTGGGAGAATGGATTCCAGTCTTGAAGGGAAACAGCCCGCCAGTACAGAGGAGAGGGGTTGTTGGTGGCCAACTTTGCAGACGGTCTACCACAACCATAGGTCGCCACCTTTCTGATTCATCTTCTCGTCTGTGAAGCGGGAATAATTCGATTGACCTCCCAGGGCTGTCGGAGAAGAAAGGAATACTTTTCTGGAACACGTGGATAGCTGGCACAGGGTCGATCCCTCTCCTATCCTTTAATCTTGCTTTATAAATGCTTGCTGGCCAGTCATGGTGGCTCAACCTGTAATCCCAGCACTTTGGGAAGATGAGGCGAGTGGATTGCCTGAGCCCGTGGGTTCGAGACCAGCCTGGGCAACTTGGCGAGACCTCGTCTCTACAATAAATTAAAAAAAAATTAGCTGGGCATGGTAGCGCGCACCTGTAGTTCCGGCTATTTGGAAGGCTGAGGCAGACGGATAGCCAGAGTCCAGCAGGTTGACGCTGGGGTGGCCATGAGTGTGCCACTGCACTCCAGCCTGGGTGACAGAGTGAGACTCCAACTTCATTAATTAATAATTAATTAATTAACGATTTGCTATCTCATTCATTCATTCATTCAATGTTTATTGAGTCCTGTGAGTTGGGCACTGTTCTCAGAGCTAGGGGCCACAGCATAGAGTCAAAAAGACAGAAATCCCTGCCCCCATGGAGTTCATTTTGTTAAGAGAGACAGACAAGGGAGGCAGATAAATCAAATACGGAGGCCGGGCTCAGTGGCTCACACCTGTCATCACGGCATTTTGGGAGGCCAAGGCGAGAGGATTGCCTGAGCCCAGGAGTTCGAGACCAGCCTGGGCAATATGGCAAGACTGCATCTCGACAATAAATCAAAAAATTACCCGGGCATGGTGGCGTGCGCCTGTAGTCCCAGCTACTCGGGAGACTGAGGCAGAAGGATCACCTGAGCCCAGCAGGTCGAGGCTATGTGCCAAGATCATGCCACTGCACTCCAGCCTGGGTGGCAGAGCGAGATTCCGACTCAAAAAAATAAAAATCAAATATGAAGTAGAAGAAAGCAGGGCCAAAGGCTGGCCCAGACTATAGTGGGAACAGGCGAGGAAGCGAGAGTTCGGTGGGGGTGGCCCGGTCTGGTGACCGCAGTGGAGGTGGGGGAAGCAGCATCTTGGAGTAGGGGCAGACAGGACTCACCTGGCAGGTCATGGTGAATCCCTGTGGCGTGACAAGGCGGTGCTGTCACACCCTCACATGGCAGAAGAGGACGCCAGACCTGGGTGAGGTCGTGTGGCCGGCACCATGTCCACAGTGACTAAGGAGTCCTCTGGGGAGGTGTGGAGGCTGTGGGCTCTGTCTGAGGCTGACAAGACAGGCGCGTGCTCTGTGGGTCGCACGTCCACGGCCCTGCCTCCTCCGGGTCTCCTTATCTGTGGTCACCCCATCTCCAGTCCCCCCTCTCCCCACTCCCCTTCTCATCTTTGCAGACGTGTCTTCATCTTCTCCTGAGCTCATTTCTTTCTTTTTTTTTAGTCACAGTCTCACTCTGTCACCCAGGCTGGAGTGCAGTGGCACACTCAAAGCCACCGCAGCCTCGACCTGCTGGGCTCAGGCGATCCCTCCGCCTCAGCCTTCCAAATAGCTGGCACTACAGGTGTGCACCACTACACCCAGCTAATTTTTAGAATTTATTGTAGAGATGAGGTCTCACCAAGTTGTCCAGACTGGTCTCGAACCCCTGGGCTCAGGCAGTCCTCTTGCCTTGGCCTCCCAAAGTGCTGGAATTACAAGTGTGAGCCATCAGGCCCAGCCCTGAGCCCATTTCTTTTCTTTTTTTTAAACTGTATTAAAATTGTAACACTTGGCCGGGTGCGGTGGCTCAAGCCTGTAATCCCAACACTTTGGGAGGCTGAGGTGAGAGGATTGCCTGAGCCCACAAGTTCGAGACCAGCCTGGGCAACTTGGTGAA